>NW_012267242.1:1883251-1935026 GCF_000151885.1 Dipodomys ordii | reverse complement strand
AAAAAAAAAAAAAAAATCTGTAGTATAAAGCCTGGCAATGGTGGTTAATATGTATAATCCAAGTGACACAGGAGACTAAGATCAAAGCCAGCTCAGACAGTAAAGGCTGTGAGACTCTTAACCACCAGAAAACCAGAGTGAAGCTATGGCTCAAAACAGTTGTGTTGTAGGGTGCTGGTGGCTCATACCTGTAATCCTAGCTACTCAGGAGACTGAGATCTGAGGATAGTGGTTCAAAGCCAGTCCAGGCAGGAAAGTCTGTGAGACTCCTATCTCCAATAAACCACCAGAAAACTGGAAGTGGTGCTGTGGCTCAAGTGGTAGAGAGCTTGCCTTGAAATGAAGGCTCAGGGACAGAGCCTGGGCCCAGAGTTCAAGCCCCACAACCGACAAGGGGAAAAAAAAAAAAAAGGTAGAGTGTTAGCCTTGAGCATGAAAGCTAAGGGACAGTGCCCATCACCACAAGTTCAAGTCCCACGACTGACCAAAAATAAAATAAAAATCAAATTGTAGTATAAATAAATCCTATGCAAAATTTGCCATTTTATTGGTATGTATTCCATCTGGCAACTCTAAAAAATAAACAGATTTAAATGTCCTGACTTGACACCTGTAGCTAGCTAGTATCCTTCAAGTTAGGAAATGGATCCTACCACCACTGGTGACTTACCGGGCCAGGTGATGTTTTTCCACTCTGTCTCCTGGAATTGGGTGTCTGGGCTGACGGACTTCGTGGAGATGAAGCCTCAGCCTTCCGTTTGGCTGCCATAGCCAACAACCAGTTTTTATTTTCTGGGGAGCTATTCTCCTTGCCTACCACTTCAGAGCCTTCTCCACAAGGTCTCAAAGGAAGAGGCAGCGTTCCACAGCTTTCTGAGGGGTAAGGACTGACAGGAGAAGGAGGCTCGGAGACACTGGTACTAGCTCCTTCAATCTTACTTGATTTGGCGGGACTTAGAGAGTCCTTGTTAAGGTCTTCCTGGTTGCCAGCAAGGCAGCACAGATCCAAATGAAGATTTTCAACTTGGCCATCTAGATCAGTCACACAACTGCAACTCTTCACGCACTTTTGTTTCACACTCTCCAGACAGCTTGAGTCTAGCCGCCTCTTCACTCTATTTCTAGACTCAGAGCAGGCGTCTGCTTGGGATGATTTCTGGCTCACAGGAATGAGGGCTTTTCTTGGAGATGTGATCTTTGTATCGGAAGCAGGTGGACTGATAGGTGATGAGGAAGGTGTTCGAGTCACCCAGTTTCTAAGTGACATCTTGAAAGATGGGAGTGGCTTGGGAGAGACAGAAGAACTGGAGCTTCTTCTGCTGACAGGAGACCAAACCTTGGCAGGAGGGGTTTTAATGGACAATGATGGCGTATTTGATGGAAGAGGAAGGTCTCCAGAAGAGCTTGGAGTACAAGCTGCAGATGATGGGGAGGAAATGGATGGACTGCTCTTTGCCCTGGGTGCTTTGGCAGGAGTACTCTGGCTATTTGTTACTGGTACTGGAAAATGAAGACAGGATCATGAAAATCAAAGTGAAAGCTGTAGAAATCCCCCCAATTCTTAAAGACTTAATAGAAGCTACGTTAACCGTTCAAGGCTTGGTTTGATTTTGAGCACTTTCCTAATCACCAGGTTCCCAACTAGCCTGTTGTAAAATATATACTTATAAAAAAAAATCTAGAAAATGAAAAATCTTAAAAGGCCCAGGTAAACCACATTCAGTATTGTTTCTATATATGAGCATGTTATATAATATACCTCAAAATTTGCCTAAGCAAGATGAAACTACATGGAATGAAACTACCATAGAATAATCTTTTGTCTCTAAAAATTATTTTTGTTATATATTTATGGAGTACAAGGTGATGCTCTATATATACACTGTAGAATGATTAAGTCAAGCTAATATATCTATCACCTCATAAGTACATTTTTTTGGCATAGTGAGAACATTTAAAATTGATTCACTTCAGTCTTCAAATTTAGAATGCATTATTATTAATTGTAGTCAACATAGTACCTAAGAGATTCAAGATTTACTCTGAACCTCACCCTCAAACTTACCCTGTTTAATCTACACACACAGACACATATATACCAAATACTGTTTTATGACTAACATCACTACACTTCCCACCCAAACTCTCATAATATAACCATTCTCTTTCTCTCTGCTTCTGAGTTCAACATTTTTAGATTCTCTACATATAAGAGATCATTTTGGTATTTTTTTCTGTGCCCCGTTTAGTTTCCTTTTGAAAGACGAAACAGTATGCCATTGTTCATCTCTACCAAATATTGGAGTGTAAAGACATATTCCTCTTGTTATTAGTGATATTAGCTTTTCTTTCACATACCCATTGGCCAGTTAGGTCTTCTTTCAAGAAGGTCTATTAAGATCTTTTGCCCATTTTAAAATCAAGAATGAATCAGCTTCATAGTCTCCTCACTAATAAGGATTTACATTGTCATTTATAATGGCTACAAAGCATACAAAGAACAGGTGCTCTGTAATTATCTAACAAACATACTTCATAGTGAATTATAAATTAAAACACAAAGGTTTATGGTATGAGTTTCTTTTTTGGTCGGTTGTGGGGCTTGAGCGTTGTCCCTGTGTTCTTCAGCTCAAGGCGAGCGCTCTACAGCTTAAGCCACAGCGCCACTTCTGGTTTTCTAGTGGTTTATTGGAAATAAGTCTCACAGGGCTGGGAAGGTGGCTCAATGGTAGAGCGCTTGCCTCACATGCATGAGGCCCTGGGTTGGATTCCTCAGCACCACATAAGCAGAAAAAAATAAGCCGGAAGGGGTGCTGTGGCTCAAGTGGTAGAGTGCTAGCCTTGAGCTGAAGAGCTGAGGGACAGCGCCCAGGCCCAGAGTTCAGGCCCCATGACCAGACCCAAAAAACAAAACAAAACAGAAAAAAACAAAAAAAAAGAGTCTCACGGACTTTCCTGCCCGGGCTGGCTTTGAACCAAGATCCTCAGATCTCCGCCTCCTGAGTAGCTAGGATTACAGGCATGAGCCACTGGTGCCCGGTGTTTTTCAGTTTCTTGAGTGAGGTTGAATTAACGTTTCTGTATTCACTTTGGATCCATAGTAAGGCAAAAAGGCATCACATGGACTCTCAAACAGAAACACATAGGTCTAACCAGACACAATGATGTACTCATTTAATGTGACTTCTGGCATGACCATCATCTGACTCATCTTTCCAAATCTGTTAAATAAAAATAGTTTTTATCTCCACAAGTAATACTCCTTTAATTACCTGTTAATGTTATCAAGCCTCACATGATTTCTTAGTTTAATTACAAAGACCACTAATGATCAACTAGCCAAGAATGCAAAGAACATCCAGAATCTCAAAGCTTGCTCTTCGCAAAACAAATCCATCTTAGAGATTAGCAACCTTAGCCCTTTGTTTATACACATGGCAACCACTTAGACAAATTCTTAAAAACTTTATTCTGCTTTCCTTAGGCTAACCCACAAACAACACTATATTTTACCATTTAACTTCTGAGCTTTCTAAATTTCTAAAACTCTGTTCTTGTCTTCAAATAACAAGAAAAGGCATCTATTTCTCAGTCACAAAGTCTTTTAATTTTTAGAGTGGGCTGATACAAAAATGCAATCTTCCTTTCAAGTAGGATTAAAGATCTCTACATACTAACTTTAGTCACTCAGTCACTTTATTTCCTACCCTTTGTTTGGAAGGGGTGCTGGTCCTGGGGCTTTAACTCAGGACTGTTCTGTGCTATTTCTAAACGATTTTGCTTAAGGCTAATACTCTGCCACCTGAGCCATACTTCAGAGTCTCAAGTGATTTTTTTACCCAGGCTGGCTTTGAACTGTGATCCTCAGATCTCGGCCTCCTGAGCAGCTAGGATTACAGGTATGAACCACAACCAGTGCCTGCTGTCCTGACTTTTTTTTTTGGCCAGCCTTGGAACTTGAACTCAGGGCCTGAGCACTGTCTCTAATGCTTCTTTTTGCTCAAGGCTAGCACTCTACCACTTGAGCCACAGGACCACTTCCAACCTTTTCTGTTTATGTGGTGCTAAGGCATTGAACCCAGGGCCTCATGTATGCAAGGTAAGCACTGTACCACTTAGCCACTTTCCCAGCCCTGTCCTGACATTTATTTATTTATTTTATTTATTTTTTTTATTTTATTTGTGAAGATACTGTACAGAGGGGTTACAATTACATGGGCAGGATAATGCGTACATTTCTTACCATGCATTGCAGCCTCCTCCTTTTGTTTACCCTTCACATCCCTTCCCAGCCTCCCCCCTCCCCCCCACTGACATTTTTTTATCCAATGCCTTTTATTACTCAACAGTGGTGAATTTTCTGCCTCAGGACAGCAAAATTTACAAATCGACCTTGCCCAAACTTTCTCTTCAAGTATATTTGAAACCAACCACAGTGATGTTGTTCTTTTGTTGAAGCCACCACTGGAAAACACTTGCTTTGTCACAATGTGTTATAGAGCTTCTGGTTATAGTCCTTGTCCACTGTCCAAAAGCCTGACTAGTCATTACTTCAGGAGGAAGTGTTTTTCACTTACTACACTCCTCAGAGCAGGTCACTACAGAGCTGCCATAGTCACGCACTCCATTTAAATAGGTGGAAACATACATTTAGAACTGAAGTCCTACAATAGTATGGGTCTTACAATATACCAATTCTAGGGCAAGATTAGGGGAAATGGAAGAGGCACAGGGACAAATCAGCCATCTAACACACTTGTGTCTACTACAGGTCAGCAGAAACCTAAAGTGTTACAAAGTTAGGGCATTTCCTTTTTCTTCAGGATGTTATGACCTTGGAGGTTAAAGAAAAGATTTTGTTAACTCTGAAGGTTAGCAAAACATTGGGTCAAATTTAAACTTTTATTTAAAGTTCAAATTTCATAATAAAAAAAGTCAAGCTGGGCACCAGTGGCTCACGCCTATAATCCTAGCTACTTAGGAGCGCTGTTCAAAGACAGCCTGGCCAGGAAAGTCCATGAGACTCTTATCTCCAATTAACCACCAAAAAGCCAGAAGTGGATCTGAGGCACAAAAAGCTCAGGGTGGCTCAGTGGTAGAGCGCTTGCCTTGCATGCACGAGGCCCTGGGTTCGATTCCTCAGCACCACATAAGCAGAAAAAGCCAGTAGTGGCACTGTGGCTCAAGTGGTAGAGCGCTGGCCTTGAGGTGAAGAGCTGAGGGACAGTGCTCAGGCCCAGAGTTCAGGCCATGACTGGACCCCCCCCTTTTCCAAAAAAAAGCTTAGGGACAGCACTCTAGTTTAAGCCCCAAGACTGCAAAGCAAATCTCTTCCCAAATTCAAACAGTATAAAGAGGAAAAAAGTACAATAAAGAGTCTTTTTGGATTTTCTCATTTCATTCATTTTCATAGGTACACCACAATTTCCTATGTGTGTTAATTATCAGCATATGTAAGTATATATATATTTCTTTGAAGCAACACAAGATACCAATAGCTTATATTTTACATGTACATGTTCTGCAATTTGCTCTTTTTATAGTTTTTTTCTATATCTCTTTAGAAAAGTATACACAGATGCACTGCATTCTTTTTAACAGCATGTCACTATATTGGCAATCCCCTATAGGGAAAGTATAATATCTGCTAACATGTAGCAGGGTGGGTTACTGAAAGTCAGCTCCCTTGAGGAATTCTAGAGTTTACTAATAATCTGCCAATCTGCATTTTCTTTCTATATATATGAAGGCTAGCCATCTGGCCTCACCCTACCTTTTCAGTCTTATCACATACTAGACTCCTTTAGGATCCTGTTACAGATTATTGCTGCTTCCTGAACAAGCTGTGTACTGTCACATCATTGTCTTTGTGCACGTGGTTTTCTTGGCCAGTTCTTTGTCAGGCAAAATTCTGCTCATGTTTCAAGGCTCTCCATTGTGAAGGGTTCACAAACTGTTTTCCTCCTCTCCCACAGGAAGTGGGTGTTTAGAGCTCTTCATTAATACAGCTAGGAGAAATATTTACAATGCACTGTAGTTTCTGCATCTGCCTCCTAGATTAGATTGTGAGCCTACAGGGCAAGTGATGACAGGGTGTCAGTAGGAGCCCAGATTGGCCTTAAACTCAGCCTCCTAAGTGCTGGGATCCTACTGTGCTACACTACACCAGGCTTGGATGACTTATGGCTTTTGTTACTTCTGTGGTCTAGTTACCATTAACACTTCTTGGATTATTCCATTGGCTTTTAAAATCAGCCTTAGGCTTCTACCCTGATGCCCTTAAAATTTGTTCTCAACACAAGAGCAAGAACATTCAACTTAACAGTCAGATCATGCTATTCCTCTGTTCAAAACTCTCTAGAGGCTTTTTGTCTGTGAGAATAAATGCCTAAATCTGACAAGAACTTCTTTTCAACTACTTGTCTCTTCCCTCTCCTTTGCCCATTCCAGCCATTAGGTGCTATTGCTGAATTAGCCTCTTTGAACAAATATGACAGGCTTGTTCTTGCTTTAGGGCCTTGTACTTGCTATTCTGTCTGCTTGGATATCTTTATCAAAACATCTACAGGGCTTTTTCACTCAGTCATTTTTTTTCATCTAGGGATTCCTGCCTAATCTAGTAGAAAAAATTAACAGCACGCCTTGCCATTCTTCCTTTTGTAAGCTCTTTATATATCTTTGAGACTTGTGAATTTCTTGCTTGTTGTTGAATAAAACTAGACAACTATGAACGAACAGTGCTCAGTAATAGGTTTCTAATAAATATGTATTGAATAAATTCACCACTGTATTCTAGTGCATTGTATAGATGACATAGTATAATTGCTTAGACAATATTTCTTTTAAAAAAGAATGAATGCCAAGAAGATGGTGCCTTTCTTTAAAAATGTACTAAGACCAAATTTAGTGACTTACTATATATGGTAGAATTAAACCAATGAAATAATTAAAATGTAGAAGATGCGTGATAGCCTTACCTAGGCCAGCTTTCATCTCTTTCTTCTTCTGAGAGGCCCAACCCACTATGGAATGTTTATCTCCTAGTGGTTTCTCTTCCAAGGCTCTATTTAAGCGCCACAGTTTTAGTGTATTGTCATCAGAGCAGGTAGCAATCTAAGAACAGAAAGGGAGTGAAAACCAGATGTGCTTGAAGGGATTATGACTGAAGAATTATTTTGCTTGCTTTAACATGCTATAGAAAATGATATCTCAAGTATAGTAGAACTCTATTCCTTCACTTTAGCAATCATTTCAGATTTCCAAAGAATTCTGTTTAATTTTTATACGTATTTTCTGCTGATATGACTTGTGTTACTAGTAATTTCTTACCTACCCAAATCTCTATTATAACAGGCTCATTTCATTTTCTTTCTTGAAGTAGGGCAACTCATGATTTCTACAACCATCTATTCAACAATGAAACATTTAATTAAGATATCCTCGGTACTCTGTTAAATGATCAATGATGGTCTAGCATCAACATTCAGGTTCTGCAATTTTCATCTGAATTCCGCATGTTCTGTCTTATTGCTAAATGGCATAATTTCTAATTGGATTTAGATCACAATCCCAGTAGGCTGTGACAAATACAATGAAAGCATTCCTTGGAGATTCTTTTTTAGATAGGTAGAGGAACAATTTGGGAAAATAAGCTCAGTAGACCAAAAGAAGTTAAAAATAACCTTTGCCCCTTTAAAAATATCTGACCATTCTTGATCTTGATCCCAGGCCTTTTAAGGCAGAGAAAGCCCAGCTTGAAGAGCCTGTGGCAAATGGCCACTGGTACCAGAGCTATTCCCCAGCATTTGTTTATATAATTTCGCTATTTCAGTCACTAAAGAGAAAAAAGAACACACGTTCTCTTAAGTCTTGGCCCCCAAGAGACTGGCAACTTTTTCCTTTCCTTACTGGGAGGCCAAAAGAAGATACATATATTTTACTGCTCAACAAGAAACACTTCAAATCCCACAATCACTCTATATGATGATAACAATATTTACAGAGCACCTACTTATGTCGGGTAATTTACATTTCTTTATCTTATTTTACAGATTTGTAAAATGGGACATTTACTTGCTCAAAGTGCTTTTCACCTTACACTAGTTTTTCATCTTAGATTTTAAAATGAGTCTTAAGAACTTAATTCTATACATATGCAGGGAGTAACTGAAGAAAAGTAGAAATCCAATCTTACTCTTTTGACTACAATGTATTTTCTCTTTTGATAGAAGAAACTAGTATGTGTGGTATTAGTAATATTGATAACAGATCCTAAGTGCTCTCTGTATCTTTTAAGTTTCCAAGCTCCCAAACCTTGGGAAAATCTACAAACTTGTGATCTGCCTTTTAAACTAATTATAGAGACTTGTTCCAAACCTTTGTAAAGTCGGATGGACACCAGCACACAGATGTGACCTCTTGAGAATGACCCAGGAGCACGGTGGGAGGATGCCAGGGTAGAGAGACCTAGTACAATAAAAAACAAGCAAGTCAGCAAAGCAGCGTTAGGTCCCCCAGAGGGCTTCATTCTACCCTCCTGGGCCTTTTGAGGGCTTCAGAGCTATTATCAAGGCCTTTAAACTTGCCTAATTATAGTTCAGAAAATAAGTTTCAATGGCAATACAATTTCTGTCACTGATCTGAGAAAATGCAATGAAAGTAGTTCAGAATATATAATATAGATATGAGCTTAGATATCCAAACAAACTACTTACTTCAAATAAGGACTACCTAGCTAAACATGTTTTGACTAAAATTCAAGATTGACATCATCCCTTAGTGAGTAGACTTTGTAGAAGTATGAGGTTCAGTTGCTAGGTACTACACTTTGTCTTGTTTTTTTTTCTTTTTTGGGTCCGGTTGTAGGGCCTGAACTCTGGACCTGGGTGCTGTCCCTCAGCTCTTCAGCTCAAGGCTAGCACTTTACCACTTGAGCCACCGCGCCACTTCCGGCTCCCCCCGCCCCTTGCTTATGTGGTGCTGAGGAATCGAACCCAGGGCCTCATGTATGCAAGGCAAGCGTCTACCACTGAGCCACCTTCCCAGCCCCGATAGGTACTACACTTTAAATAGACAAGCTAGTCCTGTTGTTATATGGCTTGGGTATTTTCAGATCTTCCCTGGTCAGTTACTTCCAGGAATACTAAATTAACTGTGAATCCTGAAGATATTGGAAACATGCTACCAGCTCTCTTGGGATAAGAGGGCAATCTTCCTTCCAGAAGACCTAATTATCCTTTCATTTTGAGTTGGATAACTGAAGGCCTGAAAGGATATAAAAGCTGAAATTTACATGGTATTTCTGTAGACAAATATTTTCTTTTAATTTGCTTAAAGTTAAATTTTCAAGTAAGTTCTGTCAATAAAGAAGTATTATTGTGAATTGCCCGTGTGACTAAGAAACATACTACACCATCATTGAATGCCACTAGTAATATGATTTGATAACACTATATAGTTCACTCGTTCAATACTTTTTACAGGCCACAGGAATTAATCCAAACAATAGAATATAAACCTACATAACTGTAATTACCATCTATTTGGAAAAAAAAAGCAAGGAAGTTATTCTCTATTCATTTTTCCCAGGCTTGACATAAGGTTCATTTGTATGAAGGAGACAACTCTGGAAAGAATAACTAAAAATGACTTGGTAAATTATTTAATAGATTCCTTAGATTAGTTAAGAGGCTTGACGATTCTTAAGGTCATCTAACTCAACTGTTTTTTTTTTTTTTTTGGTGCCAGTCCTAGGGCTTGAATTGAAGGCTTGGGTTGCTATCCTTGAGCTTCTTTTTACTCAAGGCTAGTGTTCTACTACTTAAGCCACAGTGCTACTTCTGGGTTTTCTGAGTAGTTTATTGGGATGAGAGTCTCATGCACCTTTCTGCCTAGGCTGGCTTCAAGCTGTGATCCTCAGAACTCAGCCTAATGAGTAGCTACAGGCAGGTGCCACCAGTGCCAGGCCTAACTCAGTTGGTACTGCTCTTCTTGGATTACATGGCAACAACATACGCAATGATTCTAAAGCCAAGGAAGTCTAATTTGACTTTCAAGTGAATTAACATTTATTAGAAAAGCAACTTTTTCAATATCTACAAAGGTCTTACTGTCTACTCCAACAATGCCAAAGAGGGTCATTATTTCACAGGGAAGCATTCTAGAAAGGGCTTTTAAGGTAGTCTTTGACTATCCTAGTTGTCAAGGGAATTCTCCATCTTCCATTTGGAGTGATCATTGTTTCTCTGCACCTAAGATACACACAAGTCTAGTAGTCACAAGTTAAAAGGGAGAGAAAATTCTCATATCTCTCTGAACATCCCTGGTAGGAATATATTATTCTCTCTTTTTTTTGGGGGGGGGGAGGGTCCAGTCGTACAGCCTGAACTCAGGGCCTGGGCACTGTCCCTCAGCTCTTCAGCTCAAGGCTAGTGCTTCTACCACTTGAGCCACAGCGCCACTTCCGGCTTTTTTCTTTTTACTTATGTGGTGCTGAGGAATCGAACCCAGGGCCTCAGGCATGCCAGGCAAGCCTTCCCAGCCCCGGAACATATTATTTATTCTCTATTGGTTTACCCTGCCTCCAACTTTTCATTTCAAATTACCCTTCTTTATAGTTTCTGTGTCATTATACCTAGGAAGACCTAAGTTAAGTGTACAAAGGATTAAAGTGAATTTCAAGATAAAAACGAATTCCTTCCAAAAGAATTAAGACAGTTTAGGACTATCCTAGTACTGATATATACTTGGTGACTGATTCTTGATAATGAATTTCTTCTAATGAAATTCAGATGCTTTTTAGATTCTTCATCTTCATTCAAGTAAGTATATTAACCCATGTGCCAGTGGCTCACACTTATAATCCTAGATACCCAGGAGGCTGTGATCTGGTTCGAAGCCAGCCCAGGCAGGAAAGTCTTTGAGACTCTTATCACTAATTAACTACCAGGAAACTGGAAGTGGCATTGTGGCTCAAAGTGGTAGAGCAAAAAAGCTCAGGGACAGCACTCAAGCCCTTAGTTCAAGTTCCATGATCAAGTAAAACAAGAGAAAAAAAGAAAAGGAAGTATATTAAAAATATTACTATAATTATTTCATTTTTAAGCTCCCCTTTTAAGTAGGAAGGATTTCTTTAAAGTCTAAGACATTTCCATCCAAGCACTTTATAGATAGTCAAGCAGAAAAATATCCTGTCTTACATATTTCACAGGATATTCAAGGCACAAGGAATCTCTAAAGTTAAAATGACAACGTTATCTCTAAAAGTAATTAACCGATCTTCAGGTCTTAAAGCACTTTGTGTTCTTAAACATACCAAAAAGATCACTTTTCACAAAATCTCACACTACCCAACTGGAAATCAAATCTAATCTTTATTTCTGCCATGAGATCATTTACACTTCCTAAAGTGTCAGGCTCAATGTTTCGCCAGTCAGCGGTAGAATGGCTATGCCAAATCAGTTTATTTATAACCACTCCAATATTACTTAGTAGCTCTATCATAAACAAATCAGGAAGGTGGAGGTAGGAGTCACAGTGGGACAAGAGATAGGAAATTAAAGACATATCTCCCCACTGCTGGGCAATAATAAGGACTAAAATGCCATTCCCTGTTTTTAAGAGTGAACAACAACCCCCTTCTCCTTTCTTTTAGTGCTTTCTTTTGTCTATGGCTTTTAAGCACAGAAAAATATTTCAACAGTTAAAAAAAACCACAACAGTCTAAACAACCAGCTTGTATGAAATTACTTTTAAATTCCCACCTTTCACACCCACCATTTTAATCAAGAAAAAGAGAAACCAAACTACCTCGCTAGGCAAATTTAATACTAGGAGCAGCAAGCTTGCCAGGATCTCAAATATCAGGACTTGCACACCGAGTTGGACTGTGCAGACAAGCAAGAGAACATCACGTCTGAACCACGTCATTCAGTGGTGACATGTGACCTAATCTAGAATTTAGAAAGGGTCACAGATGTATGTGGTGGCCACTAATTGGATGTCTGAAATGGGTTAGAAACAACAGCCAAGTGTCTTTTTTAGCATGTGTATCTAAAGGGAAGAAGTAAAACCACTCAACTCTCATTCACTAAAATATAAATGTAAAAAGGCTTTTATGCTAGAGAAGACTAGAGAAACCAACAATTGAACAAAATTCTATGTATGCACACATACAATATAGTATATAACTACTATGCATAAAGAAAGTAATATGACTATATAAGAGTACATGGTTTACAGGTTGTTGTTATTTTGTATAATCCTCTTTACAATTTTTGGTATGTTTGAGATTTCTGGCTTTTGATATTTTTCTTCTTAAGAAAGAGATCTCAAAAAAATATAGACTTGTGAGTAAAATTGTCTAGGTAAGTTAGAGGGTCAAGGTAGAAAAATGTACATAACACAGGGAAAAGCAAAAAAATAAGCCTAAGTCCAAATTTGAAACTCAAATTTAAATGTTAAGACAGAAGCCTTAGTACTAGTGACACATACAATGTGTAAAGTCAATGGAAGAATTTGACAGAGAAAACTCGGCAATTAACTATAAGACAGGTGCTGGGGCTGGGAAGGTGGCTCATTGGTAGATTGCTTGCCTCTCAAGCATAAGGCCCTGGGTTCGATTCCTCAGCACCACGTAAGCAGAAAAAGCCAGAAGTGGCACTGTGGCTCAAGTAGTAGAGCTCTAGCCTTGAGCTGAAAAGCTGAGGGCCAGCACCCAGGCACAGAGTTCAGCCTTCACGACCAACTCATCCCATAGAATATTATCTCCACTTTTTTTTTTTTTTAATCATTTAGGACACTGTAACTAAAAGCTTTCAAATAATCTCTCTCTCTCTCTCTCTGTTGTAGGGCTTGAACTCTGGGCCTGGGCGCTGTCCCTCAGCACTTCATCTCAAGGCAAGTGTTCTATTTCTTGAGCCACAGCGCCACTTCCGGTTTTCTGGTGACTAATTGGAGGACTTTCCTGCCCAGGCTTTGAACCAAGATCCTCAGATCGCAGCCTCCTTAGTAGCTAGAATTACAGGCGTGAGCCACCGGCACCTGGCTTAATTTCTTAAAATATTAATAGTAATAAAGTGTGTGAAGGATCATGGTTCAAAGTGAGCTCAGGTAAGGAAAGTCCGTGAAACTCTTACCTCCAATTAACCACCACAAAACCAGAAGTGGTGCTGGGGCTCAAGAGGTAGAGCACTCGCCTTGAGCTTAGCGCCCGGGCCCAGAGTTCAAGCCCCATGACCGACAAAAAAAAGTGTGTGCGTGCCAGCCAGTCCTGGGGCTTAAACTCAGTCTGGGACTGTCCCTAAGCTTTTTGTTCAAGGCTGGGGCTCTACCACTCAAACCACAGCCCTCTTTCCATCTTTTTTGCTAGTTAATTGGAAAGAAGAGTTTTACAGACTTTCCTGCCTGAGCTGGCTTGGAATTGTGTTTATTTATTTTTTGGTCCGGTCGTGGGGCCTGAACTCTGGGCCTGGGCGCTGTCCCTCAGTTCTTTAGCTCAAGGCTAGCGCTCTACCACTTGAGCCACAGCGCCACTTCCGGCTTTTTTTCTTTTTGCTTATGTGGTGCTGAGGAATCGAACCCAGGGCCTCATGCATGCAAGGCAAGCACTCTACCACTGAGCCACCTTCCCAGCCCTGGCTTGGAATTGTGATTCCTAGATCTCAGCCTCTTGAGTGGTTAGGATTACAGGTGTGAGCCACCAGTGCTAGGCTGGTACTATTCTATTTTATAAGGCTGGATATGTGGTAGCTCACATCTGTAATCACCTGTAAGTGAAGGATGGCACTTAAAGGTCATTTTAGGAAAAAAAGTATAAGATCCTATCTGAAAAATAACTAAAGTAGAAAGGAGTTCCAATCCAGTACTGCAAGAATAAAGGAAAGAAGGGTGGTAAGCTGGCCAATACAAGAAGGAATAGGGAGGGACATGACAAGTAGAAGAGTAAGTACAAGGCCGAGTTCAAACCTCAGTACCAAAATTTATATATAAGTTAAAAAAGTATAAAGAAAGTAATCATATCTTCTTTAGTAGCCTGAAGAGAAAATAACATGATATTATGATTTTTCAGTTTTACTTTTCAAATTCATTTTTAGTAGCATATATTGGTTATATAAAGGAATTATATTTTGATATTTACATAAATGTATACAATGTCCCCTATATTCTCTTCTTAAAAACAAATGTTCCATCCATACATAAGTACTTTGTTTATATAATTTTTAACATACTTATTTTGAATATATATGCATATAAATTTTTTGTCACCTACTTCCCATTAGAGTCTGTTACATATTTTTATCATTCATTTTCTTTAGCTTATATTAATTGTACACACCACGAACAAATGTTTTTTTATACTGTAGAATGTTGTAACTTTTCTTTTGGTGAGTTTTCTTATGACATCTTCATGCATAAATACAATGCATTTCTTTTGTTGTTGTTGGTCGTGGGGCATTTCTATATTATTTATCTTCTAACATTCTCTTCTCTCTCCAAATGGTCCCACAATTACAATCATGTTCTTGGTGTATACACATATACTGTATATGTATAAGCCTATCTTTTAAGACTAGATTCTATGTTGTTAGAAAAAACATTCAGACTTTGTCTTCTGAATGTCTAATTGTGCTTAACATGAGCTCTAGATCTATCCATTTTCCTGCAAATGTCTTAATTTCATTCTTTTTTTATTTTTTATTGTGAAAATACCGTACAGAGGAGTTACAATTACATGGGCAAGATAACGAGTTCATTTCTTATCAAGCATTCTTGTCTCCTTTTTATTTCTCCTTCCCATCCTCCCCCCACATCTCCCCCCACCAGATCCTCCCCACCCCCATCAAAGTTGTAAAGTTCGTTTTCGACATAAAGATTTGTACATCTCATTGTTGCAATGGGTCCACCAGTATCCCTAGTGTTTTTGTCCTTCCCTTAATTTCATTCTTTAAGGCTTATGTGTGTGTATACATGCATATATGTATGTATATATACATACACATACACGTCACATTTTCTTTGTTTCTTTTTTTGTAGGTCATGGGGCCTGAACTCTGGGCCTGGGCACTGTCCCTCAGCTCTTCAGCTCAAGGCTAGTGCTCTACCACTTGACCCACAGAAGTGCCACTTCTGGCTTTTTCTGCTTATGTGGTGCTGAGGAATCTAACCCAGGGCTCATGCATTCAAGGCAAGCACTCTACCACTGAGCAACTTCCCCAGCCCATATATCACATTTTCTTTTTTTTAATTTAATTTTTAAAAAATTTTTATTGTGAAAGTATCGTACAGAGGGGTTATAATTACATGGGCAAGGTAATGAGTACATTTCTTATCAAGCATTGTTGCCTCCTCCTTTGTTTCCCTTTCCCATCCCTTCCCATCGCCCCCACCCCCCAATATATCACATTTTCTAACTAAGAATACAATTATACAAAAAATTGAGTGACTGTGCTTTGCAAAGATCTTCTATGGGTGATTTAAGTGACAGACTTAGGAATTTATTTTAAAGGAATTTGACAACCTGGAGCATGTGGTTTTTAGAAAGCAAGAAAAGATGTTACAGAGGATATAGAATATTAACTTTTGATCACCTATAATAAACAAAAGCATATATATCTTCTAATAGTTTCCGTATAAGCAAGTAACCTTTATCAAACATCTGATGCAGAAAAAGCCAATAATATTTGTTAAATTTACCTCATATTGGACAGAAAAAATATTCTAAAGGTAATTCCTTTGACATTCATGGGGCCAGGTTGGTAACTTACCTTCCAGATATAAGCAGCTTCATCACTTGAGCCACTGACTAAAAACTGGTCATCAGGACTAAGACTGGATTTAATATAAAAGGTAGAGTTCTGGTGTCCACTGAAGACAGCCACTGCCAGGGGGGGAAAAACAAATTACTTGTTTCTTGTTGCTTCCAGTGTTCTAATGAACACAGACAGCATACACATATTTAAGTATGTTTTATTAACATATTCAATTCTAAAGATAGTGTCCAGAAACCCAAAAAGAGGCTATTTATATTAGATCCAATCTCATAAACTCAGCTTAGATATAAATTTCTATGACAGATAAATCTTACAAAATATGGAGGTCCCTTTATTCTGAACACTGCTCCAAAATGGGAATTATAATCTGAATTTTCCACTAAGCTTGTTTTTATTGCCCTCTGCTGGACTGGAAATTACTGAAACATATTCCCTTTAGCCTCAGTTCAATTTAGTTTTGTTTTCTTCTTCTGGCAGTACTAAAGCTGAAACTCAGGACCCTGTGGTTTCTAGGCAGGTATTGCCTCATTTCAACTATACTTCCAAGCCCTTTTTGCTTGTAAGTTATTTTTTAGTTAGGATCTTTTGTTCTTTGAACAGGGTTAGGCTGAGCTAAAATCCTATCAACAACCTACCTACCTTGTAATCAGAATCACAAACAAGTGTCACCATGCTCAGCTCATTTGTTAAAACGGGCACCTGAGTAACTTTTTGCTTCAGCTGTCCTTAAACTATGATCTTCCATCTCTACCTCCCAAGTAGCTGGCTGGGTGTTTTTGTTTGTTTTCACACAAAGTCTATGTTGCACCAGTGGGCATTAAACTCACAATCCTACTGCCTCAGATTCCTCAGTGTTGAGATTAATAGCTATGTACCACCATGCTAGGCTTCCACTTAGTCTGTGATGATTTGAGTATGGGATGGGAACATAACTTAAGTCCAATACAATACTGTCAATAAAACACATAGATCAAGTGCTTTTACTTCAGGACCTTTTTTATTGGGGGGTGGGGTGGGGATAATATTGGAGTTCAAACTCTGGCCTGAGAGGTGAGTGCTACCATTGACCAGCCCTTTTTTGCATTAGTTATCTTAAAGCAGGACATGCATGTAGATCACAATCCACCTGTCTTTCTCTTCTTGCCTTAGCTAGGATGGTATGTGTGTGGGATGTGCCAAGCTATTGCTTGGGATGGGGGTTTCAGGTATATGACATCATATAGCCTTCTCACGTAGCCAAGATTATAGACATGAATTATCAGTGCCTAGCAAATCCAGACTTTAAAAAAAGGCTTGAAAGGCAAGTAATGTAAATTCTTAACTCTCATTTCCATTTTCTGCATGCATAGCAATAAATGTTTCTTTCTTTTCCACCTCTCCCTAGTTTAAGTGTTTTATTAAATCTTTGCCAAATCTAGGAAAAAAGGGCAAGTAATCGCCAGATGTGTTTCATTCATTCAACCAACTATCTATCTACTATAAGAATAAATCAAACTACTGCAGGAGTACAGAAATGTTTATTAAATTATTAGTACAGTATTTAATGGAGGAGGGGCAAAGGCCTTTTAACTGCTAGGCTATAGGAAAAAGCATGTACAAAAACTTTGGGTGGTTTATACCTGTAACATAGCTACTCAGGAGGCTAAGTACTGAAGATTGTGGTTCAAAGCCAGCCCAGGGAAGGAAAGTCTATGAGATTCTTATCTCCCATTAATTACCAGAAAACCTGAAGTGCAGTTGTTGCTCAAAGTGGTAGATTGCTAGCCCTAAGCAAAAAGCTCAGGGACAGCATCCAGGCCTTTGGTTCAAGGTCCACAACTAGGGAGAGAGGGGAAAGCAAGGAGAAGCTGGACACCAGTGGCTCATGCCTGTAATCCTAGCTACACCAGAAGCTAAGATCTGAAGATTGTGGTTGGAAGCCAGACTTATCTCCAATAAGCTATTTAGAAAATGCTGGAAGTAGTGCTGCAATTCAAGTGGTAGACTGCTAGCCTTTAGCACAGAGTCTCAGGCCTTGAATTCAAGCCCCAGGAATGGCAAAAACAAAAACAACTTCTGTACATCAGACAAAAGATTCAAGAATTTTTAATGTTTTATTTATTTTGGTGGTATTAAGGGATTTGAACTCAGGACCTTACACTTGTTAGGCAGACAATCTATCACTTGAGCCACATCTAGCCCCTATGCTTTATCTTTTGAGGGAAAAATTTGAAAATGGTGACTAAATTAGCAGTTAACCCAATTCTCATTCCATTAAGGAGCGCTCTACCTCTTGAGCCTCAGCCCCACTTCCGTTTTTTTCTGCTTATGTGGTACTGAGGAATTGAACCGAGGGCCTCATGCATGCAAGGCAAGCACTCTACCACTGAGCCACCTTCCCAGCCCTATAAAATCTTTTCCCTCTTCCAAATATTTATGCTCTTTCTTAAGGAATACTAGACTTAATCTAAGAAACCAGAAATGCCAATTGTGATGGTGCTGAAAACAGCAAAGACCTAACAGAATTGCTTGGAGAAATATTTGGAAATTTCTCTAAGAAAACAGATAAACTAATCTAAGTTTTGTATTTTAAAAAAATTTCTTATCAGCCTATCTAAAGTAGCTAGACCTAAGGAAAAACCAGGCTACTAATAAATAAACAAATAAATAAATAGATAAATACATACACATATATATATATATATATATATATTTGTCAGTTGTGGGTCTTGAACTCTGGGCTGGGCACTGTTCCTGTGCTCTTCAGTTCAAGGCGAGTGCTCTACCGCTTGAGCCACAGCACCACTTCCGGTTTTCTAGTGGTTTATTGGAGATAAGTCTCACGGACTTTCTGCCCGGGCTGGCTTTGAATGGTGATCCTCAGATCTCAGCCTCCTGAGTAGCTAGGATTACAGGCGTGAGCCACTGGTGCCTGGTATATATATATTTTATTTAAATAACAGATAATACTTTTAGAAATAATGTAACCCAAATAACTTCCTTAAACCATTATTTAAGTATTAGATTCTATTTTTTGTATTTTTGAGGAGAAAAAAGGTGAGAAAACCTCTCATATGGCCTGTGTCCAACATAAAAAGATGACTGTAAAGAGGGGAGAAGGGTTGAAAAATTCCACCCTCTAAGTTTCCAAAGAAGACCAAAGTTGAATAGAAAAGCATTCTTTACTTTGTAAGCTTATTACATGAAAGTTCAGATAATCCAAATAGATCAAAGGGCATAATTTCAGGAGATTGTCACCCCAAATAACAGGATTCTGTACTTTTAAAGATCACAAGAGAAGTATACACAAGAGAAGTATACCCTTAAGATCAATGGAACCAAAGTCTTCACATGATTTTACAAATTTTGTTTAGAAAACAAGACATTAAATTATAATTGGCAAAAAACCTGATGTTAATTTCCTGGTAAGGGAATTCGAATGACTTAATATCTTACCTGGAGAAGTCTTTAATCCTGTCATATTGAACATATAGATGTTGTCATCTGTGCAATTAGCAAATAAAGTAGAGGCAGTAGAATCCAAAATCAGACTCGAGTATCCTAGAAGAAAACTTCAGTTAGTATATCCTGATGATGGTGAGTAGACTTAAGGCTCAAATCTAGGCACACAAACAGCACATGAAAAAATATGAGAACTTTAAAAAGACACAACCATATATTAAAGCTTCTCAATTTGTATGCTGCTGAAAATGAGATATTTAAAAAAGCAATTTGGCAAAAATTCCTCTCTCTCTCCCAAAGTACTGTCAATGAAAAGACTTACCTAGTTTTCGAGTGCTGCTACCTGGGTACAGGAAAGATTTGGATGCTATGGGTTCTTGTCGATAAGTAGTATAATTCTTACGTAAATCCCAAACTTTGATTATCCTAAAACCCAATACAAATAGTTATTTTCTAAGTCTTCTCCAACCCAAAGAATTTTACTTACATTGTAAGTAACTCCTCAGCCACATTCACCAGGTACAGCAAGGACATCTCATTGGGAAATAAATTTATGTCACACTATTGTTTCCAATGCCAAGCTTATAATGCTGACACAACGGAAACAGATGTGAATTGACCTAGTGATGGCTCACTGCAGTTTACTCCAAAGGAACGGAAAAGGAAGATAAAGTTTGGATGCTGATAGTAACTGTTCCATTGTTTTTAGGAAAAACATTTCCTAATCCTTTAATAATCTGCATTTGCCCTTTGACATTGCAAGTAGCAAATTCTGCTCCTTTGGTTATATCTTTATACCTAACCTTTTAAGTAGCCCAGACACATTTTCCTGTGAAAGGGGAAAAATATCTTTTCATTATCCTATTGCGATAATTGTTTACTCTTTTATTTCTAGTTTATAGGCAAACAAGCTTGGTATAAAATGGCAGTATAAAGTAGCAGTGTCATTGGAGAGCAAGCTTTCACAACCATTTATAAGCACAGTACTAGCTTTTTACTTTTTATTCTTCTTGGTGGAACTTGATTGGGACTGAATTCAAGGCTTCCTGCTCCCATGCAGGCAGTCTACCACTTCAACTATGCCTCTACCTCTAGTCCCTTTCTGCCTTGGCTATTTTGTAGGTAGGGTCTGGCTTTATGGGGCCAATCTGGGCCATAATTCTCCAACCTGCACTTCCTGCCACTGTCGCAATGACAGACCCATGCCATGTTGCACAGCCATGGAGGGAGATTGAGACTCCTCCATCTTTGCCTACCAAGTAGCTAAGATTACAGGCTTGAGCCACTGTGTCCAGCTTCCACAGTAATAACATTAGCCAACCTCATTCCTGCCTGAGTGTGTGGTCCACAGAATGGTTTTAGTATCCTAAGGAGACAATGCAAAGCCTAGTCTAGTAAGGAGGCACTATTTTTTTTTCCAAATTAAAGTGAGTTCTTTTGGCAGGACTAGGTTTCAATTAAGAGCTTGCAAGACAAGCATTTTACCAGTGCTGGCATGCCTCCAGCCCCTTTTGCTTATTTTTCAAATAGGGTCTTGTTTTCTGCATAGGCTGACCTGGAATGTGGTCGTATTTATGCTTCCCATGTGGGATTTCACGCAGGCCCAATGTTTTACTGGCTGAGATGGTATCTCACAAACTTTTTGCCAGACTGGGCTCAAACTGTGACTCTCATAATTTCAGCCTTCTTAGTAGTTAGGATTATAGGCACAAGTTATGGTGTCTGGTTTAAATCTTTTTTTTTTTTGTTGGTCGTGGGGCTGAACTCTGGACCTGGGCGCTGTCCCTCAGCTCTTCAGCTCAAGGCTATCACTCTACCTCTTGAGCCATAGTGCCACTTCTGGTTTTCTTCTGCTTATTTGGTGCTGAGGAATTGAACCCAGGGCCTCATGCATGAGAGGCAAGCACTTTACCACTGAGTCAACTTCCCAGGCCTAAATTAAAATTTTTGAAGGTAGCAATGTGCTTGGAGATACAGTGGATAAAGAAGTATGCTTTAAAGAGTCCCTTTCCACAACTTCTACAATGCTTGAAAGAAGCATGAGCCAATGAACCAACACCACAGACTTATTTGCAAGCCAAAATTCAGGTAAGTCTCAAATAGCAAATATATGGAAGTATTTAGGCCTTACTATTAATCTTGTTAATTACTCCACAATGACTAACTTCATACCCCAAATCAGATTTCTCTTTTTAATAGTATTCCTAGACCTGAAAAGTTAAAATCCAAAAATAATAAAAATATATCCTATAAATATCAGTAAATTATACTGTGATGAAGCAAACAAGCTACCTATCCAGCTTCTGTAAGCAAACACTTCACCTGTATGCTAGACAATGTGTTAAGTGTAAAACATGTATGTTCATATTTAATTATTTAAGCAAGAGTTCCAATTCCTAATTTTCTAGTGATCTCTGTTCCTTTCCTCAGCTGGGGTACAATGTCAAAAGTTAAAAGCATTCACACTCAATTGTAATAGGGCAATGTGACTGTCTTATCACGCTCATGAAAAATACTTAATCAAAAGAACCAAGACATATAGTGTCTTACCCATCCACAGCACCTGCTGAAACCAATGTATTTTCATCTTGAAAGAGGACCACAGTAACACTTTGCTGGTAATCCTAATAGCACAAGAAAAAGAAGAAAATTCTGTCTTCAGTATTTCAACTTTTATCATAAAGAGAACAGGTGTTTAAAAATGGCTCCCCTGCAACTCTGAATAGTCTCTTTTCAATAAACCTAAATATATTTGCAAGAAAATGAGCCAAACATTGTTATAGCATTTATGTTAACTTTAAGAAATAAACTGGAGACAAAGATTTTACTTGTCTCAGTCTACTTAGAATCTCCCAACTAATGAGCTGTGTTTATCTATAAAGAACTGATTTAAGCCAGGCGCTAATGACCCACGCCTTTAATCCTGGCTACTCAGGAGGCGAAGATCTGAGGGTTGTGGTTTGAAGGCAGTGAGAACAGGGAAGTGTGAGACTCTGATTCCAATAAACTACCCCAAACCGGAAGTGGCTCAAGGGGAAGTGCTCTCCTTGAGCAAAAAAACCTAGAGACAGCTCCCAAGGCCTGAGTTCAAATTCCAGGACTGGTAAAAACAAAAAACAAGAAACCAACCTAACTTTTCCGTGCCTGTTTCTCTATAAAATGTTGCTGTACTCCTCTCTACTCAGGAGTCTGCGATCTGAGTATCATGGTTAAAAGTCAACACTGGCAGGAAAGTCTGTAAGACTCTTATCTCCAATCAACCCCCAGAAAACAGGAAGTGGCCCTGTAGGAAAGGGGTAGGGTGCTAGCCTTGAAAGAAAAACCTCAGGGACAGTACCCAGGGTCTGAGTTCAAGTTCCAGTACACACACACACACACACACACACACACACACACACACACACACACACACACACGAACAACTATGAGTGAAAAGAGTGCCCAGGGTCTGAGTTCAAGTTCCAGTACACACACACACACACACACACACACACACACACACACACGAACAACTATGAGTGAAAAGACAGCATCCTCTAAAAGTTAAAGGGGCAAATTTTTGTTACTAATAAGTAGTTCTAGATCCGAATCTCACTACATGACTAGAAGGTCATATACTATCTTCATCTGGACTCTATAAAGACCAGTCTGTTTCCATTCAAGCTACATCCTGTGTTTGGATACATTCTTAAGTTGTAATAGCTTAGCAATTACACATTTCTTCAACTATTTACTTGGATGCTACAAAATAAGTAACATTAGAGAAACGTATTAAAGTGAAAGCAATGATGGTTTTTCCAAGAAAAAGAAAAGGTGCATCACAGGCATAGTCTGAACCATTCATTAATAAAAATAGTATTTCTTAAATATATTTAATATTTTGCTATATGTTTAGAAAGTATAAAAAATTAACATCTTTTCTACAGCTTTTTATTATGCAGACAAGGATTTCTTCCCTCTAGGTACCTCTATCTTTCCTAATGAATCACATTTTGCTGCAGATATATGAATATATGAAGATTTCTAAGGATAACTTTCAGGCGCTATCCCTCAGTTCTTCAGCTCAAGGCTAGCGCTCTACCACTTGAGCCACAGCACTACTTCTATCTTTTTCTGCTTATGTGGTGCTGAGGAATCGAACTCAGGGCTTCATGCATGCGAGGCAAGCACTCTACCACTGAGCTACCTTCCCAGCCCCTTAAAAAGCTAATTTTTTAAAAATGTTCTCTAGATAACTCACCAATCTGAGAGCCATCATAGTAGGTGCTGTGTAAGCTCTAAAGTACTGATATCAAATGAAAATTATTTTCATTTACCTAATCCAAAGTACCCATCTGTATGCATAACAAACTTCCTAGAAAAAAACACACAAGGTGTGGTGATGTATGTCTGTAATCCTTCAGAAGTAAATCTTAGTTGGGAAGCTAAATTTGAGGGGATCATGAGATTGAGGCCAGCCTCAACTACATCCTGACAATCTGTTAAAAAAAAAAAAAACCTATTCGTATGTGTGTACATCTCTGAAACCTTACCACAGAAGGAGCAAGTCCTTTTGAATTCTGCTTCTTCTTGGGTTTTGAAGGGGTTTGCTTGTCTGAGGCATTGTGAGCGCCACTGATTTGATTCACTTGCCTATAAAACCCGTCTGAAAGATATTCCATCAAAACTGGTTTAGCTGTTTTCAATCTCATGCTGAATGTAACATCTTGAACATAAAGACCTCAATACTAAGTAATTTTTTTAAAAACCAGATCAATGAAATTAGAGAGCAGTTTTACCAGTGAGATTAAAAGCAAAGCAAAACAAAAATACAATAGCCAGGAGTCAGAGGCTCACACCTATATTCCTAGCTATTCAGGGGGTTGAGACCTGAGGATCATGGGTCAAAACCAGTTGGTGCAGGAAGGTCTATGAGGTTCCTATCTCCAATTAACCACCAAAAAGCTGGAAGGGGAGCCGTGGTTCAATGGTAGAGTATTGATCTTGAGCAAAAAACTAGGAGACTGCCCAGGCCCTGGGTTTAAGCTCTAATACTGGCACAAAAACAAAACAATTAATGTTTATGGAAGCTTTATTTATAATGGTCAATACTTGGAAGCAACCAAAGTATCCTTAAACAGGTGAGTGGATAAACTGTGATTTATCAAGACAACAAGTTACTATTCAGCAGTAAAACAAGGCTGGTAAAGCCTTAAAGACTTGAAGAAAGAAGCCCACCTGAAAAAGCTATATCCTGATTCCAAATACATGACATTCTGAAAAAGGCAAAGCTATGGAGACAAAAAAGATCAGTGGCTGCTAGGATTTAGTTAGGAGGTAGGTCTGAATAGCAGTGAAACTATTCTGTAAGATTTATCATTATACATTTGTACATAAATGTACAAACCAAGAGCGAACCCTAAAGCAAACTACAGACTTGGGGTGATAATAATGTGGTGAGGTAGTGTGTAAATAAACCATTTAGGCATAGGGTGGTTTATGTGAGCGGCTGTTATGTGTGTAGAGCTTTAGAGCATATGGAAACTACTTTCCGTTCAATGTTGCTGTGAAGCTAAAACTGCTATACAAAATAAAGTCATATTAATGGTATCAGGGAAATGTAAGCTTATATTTAACTTCATCTATTTCTTTAAAACTTAAAAAAGGAAAAGGTAAATAAGAGGGCCTATGTACATGTAAGTTTAATGCTGTCAATCATTTAGGTAAAGGACACTATAAATCAATCAGATGATGCTATAAAGAAATGGAAAAGTGTAACTATACTTTCAATAATAAGTAGTATCCTGAAAATGGAACAGAGCAGAATGGAGGACTATGAACACATGTGCCCCCTAGTGGTACGAGATAAAAATCACTAACATTTTTGATTCAAAATAATTAAGTGGTTAATCTCTATCAAAATTAAAATACAACCAGATTGAAACTACCTTTTTTATTGCACCTGATGTCCCAGACCATAATGTTGCCATCTCTTCCACCTGTACAGAATACAGCTGTAAAGAAAATTTATCAAGATGTTAACAAAATTAGTCAATGACATATTTTAACTATATAAAGCATTCTTAGCTAGGTGTTGGATTTGGAAATAGGGACTGAATTTAGCAATAACAACTAAAAAAATAAAGTACAGGTGGGTGTTGGTGGCTCACATCTGTGATCCTAGCTGCTCAGGAGGCCGAGAACAAGATTACAGTTTGAGGCCAGCATAGGGGGAAACGTTCTTGAGACTCTTAAATAACCAGCAAGCTGGGTACTGAAGGATCATGTCAGGAATCTTAGCTACTCAGGAGGCTGAGTATGAACCACCAGAAAACTGGAAGTCGCACTGTGGCTCTAAGTGCTAGTCTTGAGCAAGAACAGTGCCCAGGCCCTTAGTTCAAGTCTACAACTGACAAAATAAATAAATATAAAAAAAATCAGATTTATTAGAGGTGAGAGTCTCTGAGATTTGACTGCTTGGGTAGAGGACCAAACCACTATCCTCAGATCATAACCTCCCATGTAGCTAGAATTACTGGAGTAAACTACCAGCACCTGCTGTTTCCTAAATTCTATATACTTTACACAAATGATGGCAATCTGTGCTATCAACTTTATTAGGTAAGTGCTGCCCCTATTTTGGTGACAAATGTGAAGATACGTAACTTGTAAAGTTTGGTTGGTCACGGGGCTTGAACTCTGGGCTTGGGTGCTGTCCCTCAGCTCTTTAGCTCAAGGTGAGTGCTCTGCCACTTAAGTCACAGTGCCACTTCCGGTTTTCAGGTGGTTAATTGGAGATATGAGTCTCATGGACTTCCCAGCCAGGGCTGGCTTTGAATGGCGATCCTCAGATCTCAGCCTCCTGAGTAGCTAGGATTACAGATGTGAGCCATTGCTGCCTGGTGTAAAGGTATTCTCTGCAGTATAAATCCATAGCTGAGACTCTAATCCTTTTAGATGCATTGCTTCAGTAGAAACAACATAAAGTCTCCACAAAATTGTATAAAGGTTCCTCTGGGTACGGGAGAAGAGCAATGGGATTGAAGAGAGGAACATAGGAGAACTTCAATTTATCTTTAATATTTTATCCTTTAAAATCAAGTAAAAGAGGATTGGGGTTATAGCTCAGTGGGTGAGCAACTGCATAACACAACCAACCCCCCCCCACATACACACTTCATGCAATTTAGGGTAAAAATAAGAAACTGCCCTTTTGTTTTGCAGGAGGGTTAGGGGTTGGGGTTGATGGTCCTGAGGATTGCACTCAGGGCCTGGGTGCTGTCCCTGAGTTTTTTTTTTTGCTCAAGACTAGCATTCTTCCACTTGAATCACGGCCCCATTTCTGGCTTTTTGGTTAATTGGATATAAGAGTCTCATGGACTTTCCTGCTCAGGCTGGCTTCAAACTGTAATCCTCAGATATCAGCTTCCTGAGTAGCTAGGATTACAGGTGTGAGCCACTAATATGATACTTCAGAATTTTTTTTTTTTTTTGGTCATGGGGCCTAAACTCTGGGCCTGGGCACTGTCTCTCAGCTCTTCAGCTCCAGGCTAGTGCTCTACCACTTGAGCCATTGCGCGACTTCCAGCTTTTTCTGCTTATGTGGTGCTGAGAAATCGAACCCAGGGCCTCATGCATGTAAGGCAAGCACTCTACCACTGAGCTCCCTTCCCAGCCCTTACTTCAGAATTTTTATACCTAATAGAAAATATGTATCAAGAATAAAAGGTAGCTGGGTGTTGGTGGCTCACGTCTGTAATCCTAGCTACTCAGGAGGCTGAGATCTGAGGATAGTGGTTCAAAGCCAGCCCGGGCAGGAAAGTCTGTGAGACTCTTATCTCCAATAAACCACTAGAAAACTGGAATACAGATCTACATCAATACAAGTAGAGTGAAAAAACAGAAACATGGCAAAAATTTTTAGGTAAGAATCACAGCCACGGGTTGGAGGCATGGCCCAGGTAGTAAAGCACCAGCCAATGAGCAAGTGTAGGAGTCCTAGTGTTGGACCAAAACAGACAACAATCATAACCAGTTTATCATACCCAGTTTTCACTTCAACCTCATGTTCTATTTATCTTTTTTGGGGGAGGGGATGCCATACCAGGGTCTGAACAAAGGGCCTCATACTGGTTTTACCTGCTTGCTCACTCCTGAGTCATGCTATAATCTGGCTTTTTGTTGGTGACTTGGAGACAGAATCTCTTGGATTTCCTCCCCCCCCGCCCACTCCCGTCAGTGGTGGTGCCTGAACTCTGGGCCTGGGCACTGTCCCTCAACTCTTCAGCTCAAGGTTAGTGCTCTACCACTTGCGCCATAGCACCACTTCTGGGGTTTCTGCTTATGTGGTGCTGAGGCATCCAACCCAGGGCCTCAGGCATGCAAGGGAAGCACTCTACCACTGAGCCACCTTCCCAGCCCAATTTTTCGTATTTTTTTTTTTTTTTGCCCAGGTTGGCTCTGAACTGCAATCCGCCAGGTCTCAGCCTCTTAAGTAGCGAGGATCACAGAAATGAGCCAACTGAATGTGGCTTCCAACTAAATAGTTCGAGTTAATGAGTAACTAGTACAAAAGATTTGATTTCAATGGTAGTTGTTCATACCAGAAGATTCAGGCATTTAAAGATAAGCGGAAGAGAATGACCACAGAATGGGCCTAATAACATCTTGATTTCTTTAAGGTTTCCATTCATATTAGAATCTCAGTCACCTATATAGGTAAAGCGAGAGGGGCTGAAACAATTACAGCTTCAAATTTCCCCCCAACAAAAGCTTTTAAGGAGATAAAAGGATAAGCATAAACCTACCTTTCTCAAACTTAGAGAAGGCAACAGACTTGAGGCTGCACTGATGACCTTTGCATGTTCCAATCAGCTCACCAGCTTTTACATCCCAAAATTTGGCTGATTGATCACCTGATGCCGTAACCTTTCAATAATAAGGTAGTACACTTTAAAAAAGTAACCTTTTATCAATATTTATCCAGAGTCAAATGAAATCAAAGCTACTTACAAGTTTAAGTTCACCAGGAACCCAGGCCAAGTCAAAGACAGCATTCCAATGTGCCATCCATTCTAAATAAAGTATAAATATGAATCATCTAGATTGCTCTATTGGAGCCATTAAAAACAGCTTAAAAGCTTTACACTAATAAAAAGATCAATGTTCAGCACTGTAAAGTTTCTGGGCCAGGGAAAATCATATTACACATTTTCTTCATTACCACATAGGAGAATTTTCATCCCATGCCAAATTACTTTTTATGAATAGACAAGAAGTATTCTCTAATATGGAATCTTTTTGAAACATTCTCCTGCTCAAAAACCTTTATAGTGC
Organism: Dipodomys ordii; assembly: GCF_000151885.1. NCBI lineage: Eukaryota > Metazoa > Chordata > Mammalia > Rodentia > Heteromyidae > Dipodomys > Dipodomys ordii. The sequence goes on along the minus strand of NW_012267242.1, from coordinate 1,906,500 downwards.
TCTCTAAATGGAACCATTTTAGGAACCACATTTCTCTATTATCTTATTCCAACCAAACCAAATCACTCCTTATTTTCTTATTATCTTCATGCTTTTCAACCTCTAGGTCTTAGCTGGTGCTTTTCCCTCTACTTACCAGAATGCCCTCTTCCATTGCCATATGTCTATATACCACAGATCAACTCAAATATTCTATCATTAATTTAAAAAATATTTCCTGATCTGATTTTGTATATCTACATTTATGGCCTTTGTTTTACTATAGTTAATTCCATACTATACTTTCTTGTTCTAAATGATAAGGTCAGAAATTAGTTTTATATGTGAAAATATATGATTCTCAGTATTTAAAGCCTGTTTCCCCAACCATGCTAAGTGTAAAAAATTTAACTTTGAAGCCTGTAATCCTAGCTACTCAAGAGGCTAAGATCCTAGGATCCAGGTTCAAAGCAGGTCTGAGCAGAAAAGTCCATGAAACTCAAATTTCCAATTAAGCACTAAAAAAGCTGGAATTGGAGATATGGCTTAAATGGTAGAGCACAAAAGCTCAGAGATAGTGCCCAAGCCGAGTTCAAGCCCCAGGACGGGCACACACGTGCACACACACACAAAATGGGGAAATAAAACTACAGACTTACCTTTGCAGCACTTTTTTTTGCTAATTTGTGATTCTGTGTTATATAATCTAACAAAGCCTTCTTCGTTGGCAACTGCTAAAATGTGCTCCATGTTGGGGGCTAAATAAGAAATAAGAGAATACATGAAAAGTAACATAAAAGTTTTCAGTTGACTATCAAGGTATTAAGTGATTCAAAACTATCAAAATTATCTTCACATTGACTCAAGTAGACAAAGAGTAAATCAAAATTGGTACTGGCCAATAGCAAATAAAAACATATGATATAAACAGTTATGAGTCTATTAATCTTAAATTTCCTCTTTACAACCTTTTACCTATCCTCTCTTAAAAGGATTACAAATGAGAAGTACTTCTATTTCTGTCCATATTGTCCCAGTGAATCACAAAAAGATACATATTCAAACAAATCAAATAGATCTATAGGGCAAAACTATTTTCATGGTAGTTGAACCTTAGTAACCTTTTCCCATGTAATTCTTTGAAAAACTAGTGTTATATTTTCCCTCTATGATAGGAAATAAATTATTTCTGTCCAGGCTTAGCCTTGCTGGTAATTCTCTTACCAGAAGAAAAGGTGCATCCAAAAGGAGGAACCGGGGCTCCTGATTCTCCATAAGAAGTGTGTTCATCATTATAGCTGCACTGATAACCATTTAGAAGGGACTGCAGAGGGTAATATGAAGACCACCCTAAAACAAAAGAAAGCCTTTTCAATTTCTAAGTATTATCACATTTGAACACCTTTCACAAAGGCAGAGATAATTGTTTGTGCTTAAGGAGGATTCCCCCCCCCACCCCCCATTGGTTGTGAGGCTTGAACTCTGGGCCTGGGCGCTGTCCCTAACTCTTCAGCTCAAGGCTAGTGCTCTATCACTTGAGCCACAGTGCCACTTCTGGTTTTCTGGCGGTTTATTGGAGATAAGGGTCTTACAGATGTTCCTGCCCAGGGTTGGCTTTGAACTGTGATCCTCAGATCTCAAGCCTCCTGAGTAGTTAAGATTATAGGCATGAGCCACTGGTGCCCAGCAGAGTTTTATATATCTAATATAGATCCATTTGCTAACTATGGTCTCCTCTAGAATGCCATTTTTGATATTTTCTAAGAGAAAAATGAAAGTGCACTCCTAACTTTGAAGTAAGGCACAGTTTTGGGTTTACAATCTTTTTTTTTTTTGGTCCGGTCGAGGGGCCTGAACTCTGGGCCTGGGCACTGTCCCTCAGCTCTTCAGCTCAAGGCTAGCGCTCTACCACTTGAGCCACAGCGCCACTTCTGGCTTTTTTTTCTTAATGCTTATGGGGTGCTGAGGAATCGAACCCAGGGCCTCATGCATGCAAGGCAAGCGCTCTACCACTGAGCCACCTTCCCAGCCCCTGGGTTTACAATCTTAATTACCAATTCTCAGTATACTAAGATTAGAAGAAGCAAGTAACCTTTACATATTAAAAAAGATCTCATCGGCTGGATGCAGTGGCTCAAGCCTATATAATCCTAGTTACTTAGTGGGTGGAGATTTGGTTCATCTCAAGTATCAATCAAATTCAGAGAAGCACCAAAAAGGAAGGTCATGGTCCAGGCTAGGCTGATCTTCAGTTTAAACCCTAGTATGGCCACAAAACCAAAGACATCTTGTCCCTTGTCCTACAAAAGCGTCATCATTAAACTATCAGTCTCTTGAGTGAAAACCTTGCTATGTCCTTAGAGTCTCTAAACCAACATTACTACAAACTCTAAAGTGACTAAGAACTACCACACATAATCTAGCAGTCAAAAGTGAAATATATTTATGTGCTTATAACAGTAATATATTCACTAAGAAAATAATAAAAGTTTTATGAATGTTTTCCTTACTGTGCTGTAACTAAGGGCCAGTTATAGTATGCTAAAGAGTATTAGAACAATCTTGTTAATGTGTACCATGGTCCTAAATGGTAAGCCCACCTTCAGAGATTTGTTTTTATGTTACCACGGAGGCTGACCTACCAAATTATGGGACCAAGAATGTTACAGGGCTGGGAAGGTGGCTCAGTGGTAGAGCGCTTGCCTTGCATGCATGAGGCCCTGGGTTCGATTCCTCAGCACCACATAAGCAAAAAGTAAAAAAAGCCAGAAGAATGTTACAGATATCAGGAATATTTGCACATATTTCAGTTGGTAGGCATCCTTAATCTTATAAAACCCAAAACCTATCCCCTCCCCCCGCCCCCGTCCCGGTTGTACTGGGTCCTGGTGCTTGCTAGGCACTACTTCATAATTTCAATGTCAGACAATAAAAACAAAGCTGTTAAAACCACTAAAAGTATGCAATAACCATTTATGTTAGGTTCAAAAAAGATTAAAAACAAAACCCTCCATTTTAAGTATAAATGTTCTTGTGTAGTGTTCATTTTAAAAAATCTAATTACAGAAATTCAAAAGTAGATCAAACTGATTATCATATGATACTCTGCAAAACTTAGTGTCTTACAATTAAATAGTAACTTTTCCACTTCTCCTCATGGACTACAACTAATACTCAAACCAAGACTAACCCTGAAGTAACTTGAGAGGTCCCTGCTTATTTTTCTATTTTTACAATTCCTTACAACACAATCTTGATAAGTTTCTTTAAGCTACTTTTGTTGTTTTTGTCTTTTTCTGGTACTGGAATCAAACCTAGAATGTTGTATTTGCTAGGCAAGCATGGGGCCATACATCCAGCCTACTTTTGGACTTTTACTGTGTAATAAACCTAACTTGCAACCACCACAAAACTCATTATTTACTCATTCTATAGCTTTAGACCCTGGGGTTTACATATAAACTTCCCAAGAAGTATACAGGATATGAAAGTTTTTAGAGAACCAATTTCTAAATGCTCAACTTACACACTTACACACACACTTCTAAAACTGGTCTGTGAAGGTGAGAACGTTGAGGTACTTCCCTTTCTCTTCCACCTTCATTACTTCCTTTCTTATACTTTACAGAAAGACATTCACACAACCCCATTTTATACCTTGCAAGGTATTTTAAAAATACACTTTCAAAATTATATTATTTCTACCAGTTGCATACAGATTACTGTAATTTAATTCAAGGGAAAATTTTAGCTCTTGAATTCTTATGTTCATATTAAACAGAAATAAATAGCTGTATAAGTGTATATGTGTAAACACAGACTTATTGGACACAGAGGAGTTAATAGGGGAGATTAGTAAAAACTTTTTAACTATACAATTATATTGATTAGAATATATTCTATGAGAGAAATAAAATGGAAATAAGGGGAAAAGCAATGGCAAAGAAAGGTTTGTTAAAAATAGATGACTATATAAATTCACTTTATTTATATTCTATTTAAAATGTAAATATTTACAATATGGTCAGAAATTCTATACATAAACTTGTAATATACATCTAAAAATACACATAAGAAGTAATCAAACTTCCACTGTGTAGAGATCACTGGGAACAATGAAGAATTAAACTGGAGAGAAGGAAACTAAGAACCCATTTAGGAGATATTTTGTAGTCTAGATAAGAAGGTATTAAGACCTAGGCTAGAGAAATGGAATGGTAAATACTGTATAGAACAGACCCAATATGTGTAAAGATACAACATCAGTGGGGATAAAGAAGATGATCAGTTCAAGAAAATTTAAGGGAACTTTCTGAATATGTAATAAATAATGAGGCAGATAAAGTCATATAAGTAATATAACAGGTCTGGAGGAAAAGTGAGTTCAGTTTTGCACATCTAAATTTGAGATGTCTGTCTTACTACCTGGGTGAAGATCAGCTCTTATAGAAATGAATCTAACATATAAGGAACAAAAGGTTGTAGGTAGAAGGATATAATTATGTACGAGAATAGGGAGAAGAAAGGGTGACACCAAAACTGAGGAAAACGATGTCTGCATAGACTTCCATAGGTAACATATAATAATGCATGGTTTTCAGTGCCTACCACATAGAATATTTGTGAATAGGAGGAAGAAGAAACCAGAGGAGCCCAGAAAAAAAAATCAGTCATAAAGGATGAATAGCTTTCCAATTTATCAGAGCAGGGTGCAATAAAACTAGGTGATTTAATGCTACAGACAGTTAACAATCACTGTGCCCTGCTGCCATTCCTGAGGAGGGCAAAGTTACTCAAAATTACAGTAGAGACAGAGAAAAAAAGCCATTTTGAGTGTAATTACCAAGAGGGAAGTAAGGATGGTACAGTTTTAGACGGGGCATTAAAAGTTAAAAGACCAGTCAACATTTCAATATCTTTTTCTTACACCCACTCCCCAAACAACAAAATGTTCTCAGATTCTTTTCTTTTTGTTGTCCACGTGGTTTCAAGGGGGAAGGAAGACAATTGGATATAACAGATCTTTAAACGTGCAAGATTTCATTTCTATCCACGTTAATCTAGATCGTTAACGTCTTTACTAGAGATTCAAGTTGGTGAAACCCAAACCCGAGCTCGTCTCTTGAATTGCCAAACGTTTTAACCTAAGAAGCCTAAGGGACTGTAGAAAATGAGTTTAATTTGTGCACAGCACCACGAGGCTGTCCAAAGACACTCCGTGAAGTAGAAAACAAAATACTCTGATTCCATTCCTCGACTACCTCTGGCAAGGAAAAACATCTGGAATAATTATAGTTCAATCTATTAACAATGGTCACGGGGGGGGGGCGGGGAGAGGTTCTCAGCATCTGTCACTCTGTAATTGAGAAATTTTTTTTTTATGACCAGTGGTGACGGAGGGAGGGGGGGAGGGGGAGATTTTGACGCTGCTAAAAGCAGATGTCTGGTCTTCTCCGCAGGAACAGAGTTCCTGAACAGCGAGGTCACGGTCACGGATGTGTGCAATAGCAAATAATAAGGATCACTAAGACTCTACAGTGATCGCACGAATACAAGCCGACGATCTCACACAGTTATTCCGAGAACGCATCTCCCCCCCAAACTCACACACCCCTCCATGCATTTTCTAGCTAACGCGCGATATTGACGTAAGCAGTGAGGGGCCCGGGAGGCCAGTCAACTCCACGTCCTTCCTTCGGCCTACACGACTAGTTTTTAAAAGTCCGATTGCGATTAAAAAGTGTCCGGAGGGAATGGAGGAAGAACTTTTCCCAGTAGTTTCGCTAACATTAACTCTTGCCGTCCGAGAATTCGGAAGGGCCGGGAAATGGATGGGAGTCGGCCCGGATCCCAAGTGTTTTTTTTTTTGGGGGGGGGGTGAGGATGGGGGAGGTGAATCCCGCCAGCCACGAGCATCATTTAAGACCGTTACTCACCATTCCTCGAGACGCCAAGCTGAGGCTGGCGGAGTACCGAGTTGAAGAGCATCTGGACCAGGAAAAAAAAGGCTCAGTTGAGAAAAAAGCCGTGAAAATCGGCCGCCACGTTCGGTGGGAACCGTGGACTGAGCTCTCCGCGGCACGACCCGTTAAGAGCCTCCAACTCCCGCCACTGTAAGCCCCGGCCGCCAAACTCCGCGCCAAACTGACGTCACGCCCTCTGATTGGCTCCCACCGCTGCGTCCGGGCGCTTCTGAGTCACTTCCCCCTTTGCGTCCCCGCCTTCTTTTTGCTCAGCCGCGGGAACTCAGGGTTCAGAAGCTCCCTGAGCGCCTGCGCGGGGGGCCCGCGGAGGCGCCTGCGAGCGGCGGGGACACCATGACGCATGCGTAATACAGCTTGACAAAGCGCGGAGGAAAAATCCGCGAGACGGCGCCTGGAGAAGATGGCGGTGTGGAGGGAGAGTTTGCAATCTTTCTGACTAGGCTAGTGGAGGAACTATTCGGGTCATGGCGTCGAACTCAACTAAGTCTTTCCTGGCAGATGCCGGGTATGGTGAACAGGAACTGGATGCCAACTCTGCTCTCATGGAATTGGACAAAGGTATTGGAAAGAGCGGGCTGAGCGGGCGGAACGCGTCGTGGGGGGGGAATGGCGCCACCCCGTGGTGGTGGCCTCGGGAGGGTGCGGAGGCGCATGCGCGGAGGTTTGCTGGGCGAGGAGGGTTTTGGCGGCTCCAGGAGGTTGCGGGCAGATTTCGGGATTGGTTCCCCACCAGCCGAACAAGTGGCGATCGCTCGTGAGGAGCCCGTTTTGACCACTGGAGGGCCCCGTATTCCAGTTTCTTAAACAGTGGCGAGTGGTGTTTTCTGAAATTGCTAGATGGTGAAATTATTTTTTCGGGACCTTCATTTGCGACGAAGTTTTCGACCAGTACCGAAGAGTACTTTATAGTGTGTTTTTGCTTTTCTTCTGTGTCTGTTAACCTGAGATTTACAAAACAGGTTAAATACGGTGGAGGCCATCCAAAAAGATGCGCATTTTACAGACGAGTTCCACGAGTTCGCCGTGTAGGGGCCGGGGGAGCTGGGGAGTTAGAGAGAGGTAAATTTTAAGTTCTGCTGAGTTTGTCATCCATAGGCAAGCAATCCAATTTCACGCTTAGTGTCTACAACGTGAGTACAATACCGGGCTGGCAAGAGTTATAAGTGTTACATAGCATAATGGTACGCAAAAGATGTATTTATTACTAAGTATTGAAGAGCTCGACCTCCCATGTTGGGTATAGGAAGCAAACAGGGTATTTATCAATAAAGAACTCAAGTGTTCATATGAAACCTTTTTTTCAGTGTACTTAAAAGATCTTTATTGTATGAGCGGACCATTTTATCACCTGGTATACAGTTAATTCTATATAGCCGGTGTACGATGGCTTTCGTAATGTGTAATGAAGAGCTGGACCAGAAGTCATAAGGATCTTTGAGCCACTTCTTGGTTCTCTGACTTGGACAATGCCTGTTGATTTTTCTTTTTGGTCGGTCTTAGGGTCTGAACTCTGGGCCTGGGCGCTGTCTCTCAAGGCTAGCGCTCTACCACTTGAGCCACAGCACCACTTCCGGCTTTTCTGCTTATGTGGTGCTGAGGAATCGAACCCAGGACCTCATGCATCAAGGCAAGCGCTCTACCACTGAGCCACCTTCCCAGTCTCTTGAGGTGTTTTTCTTTTTTTTTTTGGTTCTAATACTTGTATTGGGTTGGTCTAGGTAAGTGTTCCTGGGATTTTTTTTTTCTTGGGTGTGGTGGTGGGGCCTGAACTCTGGGCCTGGGCGCTGTCCCTCAGCTCTAAAGTTCAAGGCTAGCGCTCTACCACTTGAGCCATAGCGCCACTTCCGGCTTTTTTCTTTTTGCTTATGTGGTGCTGAGGAATCGAACCCAGGGCCTCAGGCATGCAAGGCAAGCGCTCTACCACTGAATCACCTTCCCAGCCCAATGTTCCTGGGATTTTGTCTTGTTTTAAGCACAAATCTTTATTGACGGAACAAAGAATACAATATTAATCGGACAATAGGCACAACTGTGGATTAAAACAACTTGCTGTACATCTGAAGGGAAGGAAAGCCATAATTTTAGGAACTTTGTATATGTAAATCAAGAAACTTCTGAAGTGCTCTCTAACTGATGAACATCAAACAGTTCTTTCCTTTTTTATTTTTTATTACTTTTTTTTTGGGGGGGGTCCAGTCGTAGGGCCTGAACTCTAGGCCTGGGCGCTGTCCCTCAGCTCTTCAACTCAAGGCTAGTGCTCTACCGCTTGAGCCACAGCGCCACTTCTGGCTTTTTTCTTTTTTGCTTATGTGGAGGAATCAAACCCAGGGCCTCATGCATGCAAGGCAAGCGCTCTACCACTGAGCCACCTTCCCAGCCCCAGTTCTTTCCTTTTATACAATTCCTAAAATCAGTGATATTCTTTCTTAAAGAATTTCTCATTCCTTTATACTTGAGACAGTCAGCCTATTTTTTTTGTACCTATATCTTTTCAGCCTGATTTTTTTCTTATCTTTATTTTGAGCAATTTCCTTCCTAAAAAATAGTTTAAACATCTTGGATAGCTTCCAAAGCAAAGAAACAGGCAAGCAAACAAGCACTAAGTCAGAAAGTCAGTCAAGGTGAATACAGACTAGTAAACTAAACCAGCTTTGGCAAAACAGTTACTCTGGCTCCCTCAAAGACCTGGAATGCCACATTTAGGTTGCTCCACTAGTGCCAAATCTTGTTTGTTTCTTTTTCTTTCTTTCTTTCTTTTTTTTTTTTTGCTGGTCTTTGGGCTTGAACTCTGGGCCTAGGTACTGTCTCTGAGCCACTTTGTATTCAAGGCCAACACTCTACCACTTGAGCCACAGCACCACTTCTGGCCTATTCTGAGTAGTTTATTGGAGATAAGAGTCTCATGGACTTTCCTTCCCTGGCTGGCTTCAAACCAGGATCCTCAGATCTCAGCATCCTGTGTAGCTAGGGTTACACGTGCGAGCCACCAGCGCCTGGCTCCAAATCTTGTTTCTAAAGGATTTGCAGTGGTCTACACTAGGAACTAGTAGACCAGATATTTCATGATACAATACATACAATGCTTTAGACTTGCATTAGGACCTGACTGTGGCTTCCACTATTAACATTTATCAAAGGTGAAATTCGTAAAGAATTTTGTATAAAATTCCAAGACAATCTTTAATTTTGGACTGGCATTAGTTAGGCACTTCTATAACACTAGTCATACTTACTTCATAGAGAAGTTTGGTTACTGAAAGCTGAAAATGCAACATTCCAGAGACATTAAGTGAGAATAGATAAAAAGTGCAAACCGCAAAACTACTCTTCCAAGTAAGAAGGATATTGATAGGCATAGGTTTGGTGCCAAGTAGAACATAGGAAATTCTGATAAGACAAAAGCTAGCTAGCCACAGGTGTGGCTCATGCTTATAATCCTAGCTGCTCAGGAGACTGAAATCTGGAAGCTTGAGTTTCAAAGTCAGCCCAGAAGAGTCCAAAAGACTACCATCTCATTCATTGGCAAGAAGCCATACTGGAGGCATAACTCAAGTGGTGGACCTTCAACCATGAGCAAGCAAACCAGTTGAGGGTGTAAAGTTTTAAGTTCAAACCCAGGTTCAGGAGTAAAAAGAAGGCAGAGGGAGAGGGAAAGCTGAAAGGCTCAAGTGGGTGGTGGGTTGGGTGGCAAGGAAGTAGGAAGCAAAGGATATATAATACCAGGAGTATGCAGGGAGCCTCACTGGAGGGAAGGTAGCAAAGCTATATCCTGTAAGAGTTTGCAGACTGGTCCTTTCTCACTTTCTCAAGACTAGATGGTGTCAGCAGCAGAAGAGGGAAAGGTGATATAAATGAACCCTGCTTATATATCAAAGGCAGCTTTGTATGGACAGAACAGGTTTGGGGTTGTCATGCAATCGCAGTAGTACTTGGAGAAGGGGGAATGATAGAATGGAAGTAGAGGCTGCTATACGGGAAGACTTAACAATAGTTCTTAAATACTGAAAGTAAAGTGCAGTATGCTGCTTTAGCTATTGACTGGTGCTGGTCCATTCATGTCTGCTCTTTTTATTATCCTGAATGAGTTGGAAATGTCAGAGTTCTCAAGAATCCATGGATTCTGGTCCTTTTACTCTGAAAAAAAGTCATTGCTTATTTCCTTAAAAATGAAAGAAATCGGTTGGGAAGGTGGCTCAGTGGTAGAGCGCTTGCCTTGCATGCCTGAGGCCCTGGGTTCGATTCCTCAGCCCCACATAAGGAGAAAAAGCCGGAAGTGGCACTGTGGCTCAAGTGGTAGAGCGCTAGCCTTGAACTGAAGAGCTGAGGGACAGCGCCCAGGCCCAGAGTTCAAGCCCCACGACTGGACTGAAAAAAAAATGAAAGAAATAATCTTGCCTAACTTTTGTGATTATAATGAAACATTAATACTTGTAAAGTGGCTTTTGCTGACACAGAATAAGCATCTAAGGCCTATATATTATCATTATCATTTTGATTAACTGCCAAAATTTTGACTTATTTTTATTTAAACTCATATATCATTTTCATTTGGAGGGGGGGGATCCGGTCGTGGGGCCTGAACTCTGGGCCTGGGTGCTGTCCCTCAAGCTCTTCAGCTCAAGGCTAGCGCTCTACCACTTGAGCCACAGCACCATTTCCGGCTTTTTTCTTTTTGCTTATGTGGTGCTGAGGAATTGAACCCAGGGCCTCATGCATGCAAGACAAGCACTGTACCGCTGAGCCAACTTCCCATCCCCTATCATTTCTATTTTTTCCATACTTTCTACTTGTTTTTTTCTTTGTCATTTTGTTTTTACTTCTTTACATGGGGCATAGCCTCATCTCATTGGCTTCATTGTTATTATTTTTTAATTTTTAATTTTTTTGGTGCTGATCCTGGGGCTTAAACTCAGGGTCTCAGGGTTAGGGTGTTGTCCCTAGGCTTCTTTTGCTCAAAGGGTAGCGCTCTAACACTTGAGCCATAGCTCCACTTCTGTTCTTAAGCTCATTTACCCTGATGGCCTTGAGAAACAAGAGTCTCTTTTATCTTGAGTAAAATTGACAACAGAAAAGCCAAAACATTTCTCTCACCACATTTAAAAATTATCTTGAGTGTATTTCTAGTCATTGTTGAAACAAATTATTGTGGGTCTTTTTTTTTTTCAAGAGAAGGAAACACATATTCTGTCAAGGAGCTCTTCTTTATACATGGTCTGTTTCCTACTTCACTTTTTTCATCCCAACTCAGATGAACTCACTACAGATAGAATTTTACTGTTTGTGTCTAATTGGTAGTGGGGGGGGGGGAGTCAGTTATTGCAGAGTTTTGTCAAAAACCTCTTTTCCCAGCATATATACCTAAGCTACCTCTATTCCACTCACCTCCATCCTCAACCTTAACCTTCTTCTTCCCTTTGTCCTTCACTGCCCTGTGTGAAGACTTCGATACTCCATTGGTAGTTACTTAGACTATCTTTATTGGCACTATTTTTGGTAGGGAAAAGATTTCTGGAGCTTCCTTGGTAGTTCTTTTATGTGTGTATGGAAGCAGGGAGTGGGTGAGGGAGGGATATGTTCTAAGCATCTCAATTAGAAATTAGAAATTTGAATTTTCCCACAGAAGCATTTATTGTTAAGTATTATTAGTTTTCAGATTACTGTCAGTGCTGATAGTACTATATTTTTTCTATGAGGAAGTATGTTCCAGATACCAAATAGTGGAAGTTGCCTGCACAGATTTATTTAGTGCTTGTCTTTTGTACTGAAATATTGTGGCACCTGGGAAAAAGCCTTCAGATTTTCTTTGTCACTTTCTAACAATAAGCAGAGGGTACTGCACAGACATATTCTGTTATTTATTTTGTATGGAGATAGAATTAGCAGTTTGTGAATGCTGAACTACCAAAAGAAAGAAACATTTGAAAATGATGTGATTAAATCTTTAAGTGTGTTTATTTGTTGGGTTTTATTTTTGTTCTTTGCTTCTTTAAAATCAGGCTTATCGAGGTATAATATATATATATATATATATACACACACACACATATGTTAACATTTGCCAGATGTATACAATCATGAAACTATGACCACAGTCAAGATATTTCCATACCCTGGCAAGTTTTTTTTTTGCCTCTTTGTAGTTATTTCTCTCTCTCTCCAGCCCCTGGACACCTTTGATCTGTTTTTGTCTCCATAGTTTTACCTTTTCTAGAATGTTATATAGAACACATTAAATATGTAGTCTTTGGACTGGCTTCTTTCATTTAATCTAAAGATTTTTGAGATCTTATATGGTTAAAATAATCTGATCAAAATAGGATTTTATGACTCATACAAAGGGATTTTTTCCCTCTTGTTTATGATACTTAAAAAGGGAGAGACTAAAAGAACAATTCTCAGGGAGAATACATTCAATAGATGGGGTATATTAACCACATACTGAATGACTGATTTGGCTTAAAGTCAATTATTGAGGTGTAGTTGTTGAATGAGGATGGAAGCAGAGCTATGTCTATATAAAAGAAATTGAAGTCTGAGATGTACCTTTTTATAAAAGGTTCTTTTTTTTATTGTGAAAATACTGTACAGAGGGGTTACAATTACGTGGAAGATAGTGAGTACATTTCTTATCCTCCTTTGTTTACCCTTCCCATCCCTTCTCAGCCTCCCCCTGCCCCCCTCTTATAAAAGGTTCTTAAAGGAGATGATTTAACTAACACAATGGATAATATAGAATACTAACAAGTGGAAATTGGAATCTTAGACTCCATACCCAAACTTTGAGCTTCCACATAGCAGGTCTAATCACTTGTCCCTTTATGACAAATAAAGAGACATGGTAAGTGGAAAAAAAAAAAAAAGAAGATTTATTATGGCCAACTCACGGGAGGACAATATGTAGGGTTTTTTTTTTTTCCCAAGTCATTTTCAGGGTACAGACAAGTTTTAGCTTTAGATAGTCAAAGAACTGGGGATAAGGAAGAGAGTTCTGTGTGAATATTAAATAGTCATAGAGGTCAGAGATAGTAGCAGGTAGTCTCCCAGTATTTTCTCTCACAATTGGTCTGGTGGGGCCTGGTTGACCATTTTCCTATACCTTAATTTTGAGGGTTCCTGAGGAGAATTATTAATAATTGACATCACTTAAGGAAAGTAATCTGGTTCCCCAAAGTTATTACTCCTGTTTGAGGATGCACCCACATCTTTATAAGAGCGTGTGTGCGTGCGTACGTGTGTGTGTGCCTGTGCGTGTGTGTGTATGTGTGTACATTATAGGTAATTGTTTCCATGGCATATGTGTGCACTTGTGCATCATCACCTTCAAAGTGAAACAGAATACCTTAGAGTAAAGACAAATTCGAAACGAAGACGGAGATGATTTTTAGCTAATTTATGAGCCCATCTATAAGGAATCAGTGTTTTCAGCAAAAGCAACTTTTAAACATCTTTGTTGGTGTTGGCTGGAGAGGATTCAGAGAATATCTGGAAGGCTGGCAGAAAGTACGGAATCCTAGTATAGCTTGAGCAGTTGGTCCTTGGAAAAGGAGTGAACAGAGAACTTATCATAGTCTAAAATCTGTCAGAATCTTGTTTGTATGTTGTCAATTGCTTGAATATTACAGTAATGCATATGCTGTTTATTTTGTGTGTATTTGGAATCATTTTAAAGCAGCTTAATAGATCTACCCATGTCGTTATATGAATCAGTAATTCCATTAAAAAATTACTGAGTAGTAGTAGTAGTTCATTGTATAGATGTACAACAACTTGTTTGTTCATTGACCAGTTGATGAATGTTTGGGTTGTTTCAGTTCTGAGTTGTTATGAATGGGGTTACTGTGAGCATCTACATATTGATCTCTGTATGTGTATGTTTTCATTGCACTTGGGTAAATATCTAGGATTACTGACTGTATGGAAGGGTGTGTTTATCTTTAGTTAAAAAAGTACTGGTATTTTCCAAAAGAACTATAGTTTTACATTCCCTTCACCAGTATATGAGACTCACAGTCCACCTGTATCTTCACCAGCTCTTGGTATTGCCAGCTTTCTTTTGAATTGTTTTTGTCATTATAGTGAGTAGTGGTTTTTCATTTTCGTTTCTCTGGTGATTTAACAGTGTTAAGCATCTGTTTATGTGTTTTGGTCATCCATATTTCCTACTTAGTGAAATTTCTCTTTAGGCTTGAAAAATTGGACGTTTTATTGTTCTAATAAATGTAGATGAAGTCCTGTATTAGATACATGTTTTATAATTGTTTTCTTCCCATATATGGCTTTTATTTCCTTGATACTATCTTTAGAAGAGCATAGTTAAAGTCCATGCTCTTCAAAAGACATTAAGAAAATTTTATTTAGTAGAAGTTAATTTATGACTTTTTCATTATATGAGTCATTTTTTAAAATATTTTATAAGAATTCTTTGCCTACCCCAAGCTCGTAACTTCTTACATTTAGGTCTTTTATTACATTTAGGTCTTACATTTTAGGTTCAATTAGAGTCAGTTTTTCTTTAAAAAAAATTTTTTGGGGGGGTCCTGTTGTGGGGCCTGAACTCAGGGCCTGTGTGCTGTCCCTCAGCTCTTCAGCTTAAGGCTAGAGCTCTACCACTTGAGCCATAGCACCACTTCCAGCTTTTTTTTTTTTCTGCTTATGTGGTGCTGAGGAATCGAACCCAGGGCCTCATGCATGCAAGTCAAGTGCTCTACCACTGAGCCACCTTCCCAGCCCTAGAGTCAGTTTTTATATGTAGTACAAAACTAAGGGTTGTAGTTCTTGTTTTTTTTCCTTATAGATATCTATTTTCCAGAATCGAAAGTTAAAATTAACTATGTTGGCACTTTGTTAAGTGTTACAAATGTTTTTTTTAAATTTAATTTTGTTTTATTTGTGAACATACTGTACAGAGGGGTTACAATTGCATGGGCAGGATAATGCGTACATTTCTTACCAAGCATTGCATCCTCCTCCTTTGTTTACCCTTCACATCCCTTCCCAGCCTCCCCCTCCCCCCCAATCCCAATCCTTCGGTCGGGGCTTGTCGGTTGTGGGGCTTGGGCGCTGTCCCTGTGCTCTTTAGCTCAAGGTGAGCACTCTACTGCTTGAGCCACAGCGCCACTTCTGGTTTTCTAGTGGTTTATTGGAGATAAAAGTCTCACGGACTTACCTGCCCAGATGGCTTTGAACCGCGATCCTCACATCTGAGCCTTCTGAATAGCTAGGATTACAGGCGTGAGCCACCGGCACCACTACTTTGATCTGTAGACCATAGATTGTAATTTTATTTTCAGTCAACTGAGGATACTTTCCTAATTTTCTTTCTGATTTCTTCTTTCACCTTTGGATTAGTTAGAAGCACATTGCTTAATTACTAAATATTAAGACATTTTTCTCTAGTGATTCCAATTTTATTGCATTATGGATTATATATGAGTGTTAGTTTATCAGTTTACTGATATATATACCATTTTTCTTTTTTCTTTTTGTCAGCCATGGGGGCTGAACTCGGTCAGTGCGCTGTCACTTAGCTCTTCAGCTCAAGGCTAGCGCTCTACCACTTGAGCCACAGAGCTACTTCCAGCTTTTTTCTCCTTATGTGGTGCTGAGGAATTGAACGCACTGAGCCACCTTCCCAGCCCTCATTTTCTTTCTTCCTTTTTTTTTTTTGTTGGTTGTGGGGCTTGAACTCTGGGTCTGGGCGCTGTCCCTCAGCTCTTCAGCTCAAGGCTAGTGCTCTGCTAATTGAGCCACAGTGCCACTTCTGCCCTTTTTCTGCTTATGTGGTGCTGAGGAATTGAACCCAGGGCCTCATGCATGTGAGGCAAGCGCTCTACCACTGAGCCACCTTCCCAGCCCTCATTTTTCATTTTAAATGAGTTTTATTTGTATTGTTGAGAAAAATTTTACTTTGCCATATGATAAGTTAATATTTGCTATTTTACCTTGCAAGTGCAAATTTGTAAATTGTTCTCTCCTTGCCATTTTTGATAGGTCTAAGATCTGGCAAACTTGGTGAACAGTGTGAAGCAGTGGTTCGCTTTCCCAGGCTTTTCCAGAAGTATCCATTCCCTATTCTCATCAATTCTGCATTCCTAAAGTTAGCTGATGTTTTCAGAGTTGGGTAAGTCTTTGTAAAACCTTTCCTGAAGTACATATTCATGGATTTTGTTTTGTTTTGTATTGTTTGTGGTCTTTTTTTTTTTTTTTTCTTGGTCCGTTGTGGGCCTTGAACTCTGGGCCTGGGCGCTGTCCCTCAGCTCTTCAGCTCAACTAGCACTCTACCACTTGAGCCACAGTACCACTTACGGTTTACTGAGTGGTTTATTGGAGATAAGAGTCTTAGGGTCTTTCCTGCCTGGGTTGGCTTTGAACCATGATCCTCTGATCTCAGCCTCCTGAGTAGCTAGGATTACAGGTGTGAGCCACTGGCGCCCGGCTTTGTGGTCTTTTTCTTTTGCCCTTAAACCTTTCCACATGGGTATCATTTTAGTGAGTTCATATTTCATTGTGTCACATTTTGGTGTCAAAGACTATCTTAGCAAAAATGAAGCAAATGCTTCTGAGGAACAAGATTCATTCCAAAATGAATCCCTTAATATATTCCTGTGTATGTTGGAAATTTTTTGCTTTGTGTAGATTGTTTTGAGAACTTTCTCACTTAATTTAGTGGCATATAACATGAGATGCAAGTCTGTGAAGTTTCTGAAGCAGGTAAGTATGTGAATACTCATACATATTCCAAATCTGATTTGACAGAGAAAAGAAGTGATGGAATTTGCTAGAGAAAGGAGGAAGACCATTGAACCACTTGGCTTTGGTTATAATGTGATTGAGGAGATTTAGTTTGGCTCCAGGGTTTTTCCTTATGGCATAGCTAACTTACAGCAGGACTGTAGATCATAGGTTACTGCTTTTACTCAGTATCCACCTGAAGTACAGACTTTAGGTAATTTTTTTAGTGGTGAGACAGAGTACAAGACTGAACCTGTTGTTAAAAGTTAATATCAGCATGACTAACCTCAAAATAAATATTTATTTCCTGAAGTGTCCTAATTTATTTATCTCTGGTTTTCCTAGAAACAATTTCCTAAGACTGTGTGTGCTTAAAGTTACCCAACAAAGTGAGAAGCATTTGGAGAAGATTTTAAATGTGGATGAATTTGTGAAGAGGATTTTTTCTGTGATTCACAGTAATGATCCTGTGGCAAGAGCTATCACACTCCGGTATAGCATTGCTATAGTAATTCACCTTATGATTCAGCTGTGATGTGTGTACCAAAAAGGCAATATATACTTCCTTTTGTCATTTTAAATATTAAAGATTGGTTTTTGTTTGAAAAAATGCTAATCATCCAGTAAATTCCAGTTAACATTTGTTGTACTATTTGGGTTCTTAGTTGTTATCAAACTTGAGTTTGGGTAGGTAAGAATTCTGATATAATAGCTTGGTTAATTCCAATACAGCTTAGTCTCAGCTTTTTTTGTTTTTTTAAATAAATCTTGCTCTCTCATTCTTACTATTTTCTGTCAGTATTCCTTCCTGGTTATGTATTCATATGTATGTGTATGTATGTGATGGTTTATATTTAAACTAATTGGGAAACACCAAATATCACTGTAGTTTCTTTAATCTTTCCTTTTTTTCTTGTCATTTAAAGATATTTTGTTAAAATTTCTCTTTGTAAGCTTTTTTTTTTTTTTTTGTCAGTCATGGGGCTTGAACTCTAGGCCTAGGCACTGTCCCCCTGAGCTCTTCAGCTCAAGGTAAGCACTCTACCATTGAGCCACAGTGCCACTTCTGGCTTTCTGGTGGTTAATTGGAGATAAGAGTCTCATAGACTTTCCTGCTTTGGCTGGCTTTGAACCGTGATCCTCAGATCTCAGCCTCCTAAGTAGCTAGGATTATAGGCATGAGCCACTGGTGCCTGGCTTTGTAAGCTTTTTATCATGCTTGAATCATATTCTTTTTAGCTCTGCTGTTTATGCAATTATATGTATAATTTGGGGGATATTTTTGAAATTTGCTAAATTATAGCTTTCATTTCTGGCTTTCAGTGCCTAGACAATCCTCTTTATAACCACAAAGTCTAGGGTGTTATTTTTCCCCTGAGTTTCCTTTCTCCATGTCCATATCAGTTCTTCCTTGTTCAGAATTTAGTGACTTTTTAAAATCATCCCTATGCCCTTTGGATGAATAAATTCAGCACTGTGTAATATTTTAAAATATCTTTTATTTTTCAAAAACTTTATCTAAAGCCAGGCACTGGTGGCTTGTGCCTGTAATACTAGCTACTCATAAGGCTAAGATCTGAGGATTGCATTTTGAAGCCAGCCCATATTGGAAAGCCTGTGAGACTCTTATCTCCAATTAACCATCAAAAAGCTGAGAATGGAGCTGTAGCTCAAGTGGTTGAATGCTAACTTTGAACAAAAAAATATCAGGAATAGCAAATAGGCCCTGAGTTCAAGCCCCAGGACTGGTATACACACAAAAAAAAACCCTAAAAACTTTATCCTATAGTAATAAGTATCTTGAAACACTAGGTTCAATCTCCAGCACCACTGAAAATAAAAGAGAAAAAATAATGATATGCAATAGGACAATTTGAATTTAAGATGCACTTACCTCTAACAAGTTAATATATGCAAGATTTTTAAAAATTTGTGAAGGTAATATATATATATATATTTTTTTGGGGGGGGGTCCGGTCGTGGGGCCTGAACTCTGGGCCTGGGCCCTGTCCCTCAGCTCTTCAGCTCAAGGCTCTACCACTTGAGCCACAACACCAATTCTGGCTTTTTTCCTTTTGCTTATGTGATGCTGAGGAATCGAACTCAGGGCCTCATGCATGCAAGGCAAGTGCTCTACCACTGAGCCACCTTCCCAGCCCGAAGATAAAATATATTGAGCATAGTATTTTTATAAAATGAAACATGAAGTGTCTATGAGAATAGCTGATTTATAGGGTATTACATAATTGAGTGGCATAAGTCTAGAGGATATAAAAACAGAAAGATACTAAGTTAAACAAGTTATGAAAGTTACGGCATGCATTTAATTATTTCTGATGGGTCATTGGTTTAAGAATTATATGAGTTTTCCATGAAATTTTGTAATTTTGAGTTATTTTCTACAAACAAGGGTTATTTAGGTTTATCAGAGTAATAAGGAATTTTTTTTTTTTTGGGTCCTGTCATAGGGCCTGAACTCTGGGCTTGAGCGCTGTCCCTCAGCTCTTCAGCTCAAGGCTAGCACTCTACCACTTGAGCCACAGCGCCACTTCCGGCTTTTTTCTTATGTGGTGCTGAGGAATCGAACCCAGGGCCTCAGGCATGCAAGGCAAGCGCTCTACCACTGAGCCACCTTCCCAGCCCCGGATTAGTGGAATTTAAAGAATAAATGAATTTTATAAGTAACTTAGATCTAGTCTGAATGTGTATATTAACATTTCAATTTCCATTTGCCCCTCAGTAAATTACAGCAGTTGAGCCTTGCTTCATCTCTTTTTTTAAGAACTTATCAATTGGGGCTAGGAAGATGGCTCCAGTGGTAGAGTGCTTGCCTTGCATGCATGAGGCCCTGGGTTCGATTCCTCAGCACCACATAAGCAGAAAAAGCCAGAAGTGGTGCTGCAGCTCAAGTGGTAGAGTGCTAGCCTTGAGCTGAAGAGCTGAAGGACAGTGCTCAGGCCCAGAGTTCAGCCCCCATGACACCTCCCCCACACACAAAGAACTTACCAATAAAACTGGTAATTTTTAGGAATTTTTGAAATAAAGAACTTATAGGGGGAAGAGCCAAATTGGATTTTTAATAGTAACACTTGATGCAAAAAGTTTTAAAGGAAATTTAAACTAATTTTTCTTTTTGGTGGTAGATCTTGAACTCAGGGCCTGGGTGCTGTCCCTGAGCTCTTTAACTCAAGGCCAGCACTCTACTGCTTTGAGCTACTTTCCGGTTTTTTGGTGGTTAGTTGGAAATAAGAGTGTCATGAACTTTCCTGTCCAGGATGGCTTTGAACTGCAATCCTCTGATCTCAGCCTCCTGAATAGCTAGGATTACAGGTGTGAGCCACCAGTGCCTAGCTTAAACTAAAAATTTTTATATTCAGTTCAGTTGCCATTTAAAAGTTATAAGCCAGGAACTGGTGGGTTAGACCTGTAATACTAGCTACTTAGGGGGCCGAGATCTGAGGATCATGGTTTGAAGCTAGCTCCTGCAGGACAGTAAACTTACCTCCAGTAAACTACTCAGAAAAAGCCGGAAGTGCTGTGGCTTAAGTGGTAGTAGAGTGCTAGCCTTGAGCACAAAGAGCTCAGGGACATTGTCTAGGCCCAGAGTTCAAGCCCCAGGACAGGCAAATAAATAAAAGGTGATAATAGGGAAGAAATAATTTAAAGATGTTCTGCTTTTTACCTGATATGTTAAACATGTAAATTAAAACAACAATGGAAAACAAGCTGGAAGATACCCATTTGAAATATAGTACTCTGAGTTACATTTCTAGGAATATTTTCAGAGTCACAAAGGAGATTTTTCCCTGTGATATTACATAATAACACTATCAACAAGGATGTTTTAATATTGGTTTAGTATGATAAAGAAAATTAAATTAGTAACTATTTGTTATTTCTTCCAAAATTAAATGTAAATTATATTGGTTCTAGGGTTTGAACTGAGGGCCTCATGCCTGCATTTTATGATTTTGACCACATCCTTAACCTGCTTTTTTGCTTTCATTACTCCCCCCCCCCCCCCTTGTGGATCTTGACTTGGCCTGGGTGCTGGCCTTGCGCCTCTTTGTGCTCAGGGCTAGCACTCTACCACTTAAGCCATACCTCCACTTCTGAAATTAAATATAAATTAGAAATTTAGACCTTTTTATTGTCTTGTTTATATGAGCTCAACTATAGTACTTATGTCCAGGTGATTATATCACTATAATGAGGTGAGAATATGTTGGAATCCTAGATTTTGTTTATTTCAGTGTTTTGCAATTTTCCAAAATATATGCCTTCCTGTTTGCTCAAGCTTTGCTTTTTGGTTTTTTTTTTTTTTGGTCCAGTTGTGGGGCCTGAACTCTGGGCCTGGGCACTGTCCCTCAGCTCTTCAGCTCAAGGCTAGCACTCTACCACTTGAGCCACAGAGCTACTTCTGACTTTTTTTTTTTTTTTTCTGCTTACGTGGTGCTGAGCAATCGAACCCAGGGCCTCAAGCATGCAAGGCAAGCGCTCTACCACTGAGCCATCTTCCCAGCCCCAAGCTTTGCTTTTTGTAGTTGATATCACAAACATATTTTTGTGTCCAAACCTATACTTTTACAATATAGTGTATTGTTTTCCAAGTTTTACTTTCCTTTCTGTTCTTGATGTTGAGGGTAGATATGAAAAGTATATCAGTATAGCTGTGGGGTATAAGACTGGGAAGACTTACTTATTTTACTTTTTAAATCTGCTCAGTGGTAAAAAAAAAAAGTCATATTCTTGATTCTCTACTAAAACTTTTCCAGGCAGCAGTGCAAATTGGTAGTTTCATGCTTTAATAATTTAACTTTGTTTTCTAGACCCTACTTGGTACCTAATGTTTGTTTTTAGAAATTTAGCTTGTATTAGATAACCCATTTTATCATTTTGATACATTGAAATATATAGAAGTATTTAGGTTTTGAGCTACTGCTTGATTCCTGATTAGTTTAATTAAGATTTATTAACTCAAGATGTATGAATGATCTGCAAACGTAGTAGGATAATCTAATTGCTTTGTGTTCTTTTTTTCCTGCCTTGGAGTTTACTGTGTTTACATTCTTCTTGGGTTTCTCTGTTTCTTTAGGATGTTGGGAAGTCTGGCATCTATAATTCCTGAGAGGAAGAATGCTCATCATAGTATTCGTCAAAGTTTGGATTCACATGATAATGTCGAAGTGGAAGCTGCTGTGTTTGCTGCTGCGAACTTCTCTGCACAGTCAAAGTAAGCATAGGCCTTTTAATAATTCAGCTTCCCAAGAAGAGATTTTGAAGAAATAACTGTATTTTTCAAGAGGTTTACTTGTTGGGGAAGTAAAACTTAAATACATAAGATAGAAAGGTTGCATCAAATATTGATTTCCAAAAGGACAAGATCAAAATGGATGAGTTTGGGAAAGCTTTATTGGATACAGCTTTGTCCATTGTGGAGTCATCCACACATATGCACATCTATGATCCTAAATAGTTTCTTTCTTACCTCTGATATTCACCTGTTTTGCCCTTGAGCCATGAACAGTTTGATAAAGACAGTAACTTAAAACGAATTTTAACATATTCAGGATACCATGTCCTTAAAATCAGGGAAACTTTGAACATGGCTTCATTGCTATTTTGACTTGCTTATTTGTAATTAACTATGTGGGTTTTTTTGTTTTGTTTTTTGGCACTGGTCCAGGGGCTTGAACTCATGGCTGGGGTGCTGTCCCTGAGCTTTTTTGCTTATGGCTAGTGTTCTACCACTTGAACAACACCTCCATTTCTGGCTTTTTAATGGTTAATTGAAGATACAGGTCTCACCGACTTTCCTGCTCAGGCTGGCTTCAAATTGCAATACCCAGATCTCAGCTTCCTGAGTAGCTAGGATAGAACTGTAAGCCACCAGTGCCTGGCTATTCAGACCCAGAAGATCCACTTCTGGAAACTTACCTGAGGTATTAGCAATTTAGGTTGCTATTTTTTTCAGATACTGGTTGTAATGAAAAAGAAACATACTGAAATATGTCAGACTAGTAAAGTGGTATATAATTACCATTTTCTTTTTGTTTATTTTCTGCCAGGCTACATGGTCAGTTTTAGTTTATAATCAGGTGAATGAATAATCAATAGCAATTTAACAAGTTCAGGATTCTTGATCAAATTTTTGAAATTTGATAAAATCAGCTTTTTTCTGATTTTAATTATGCATATTTTTATCTTCAGACTAATAAGATTATTCATTAGAAAAGAGTAAAGAATAAAAAACAAATATTTTGAGAAGACATCTGAATAAATACAATTCTTTGCTTTGAAAATTTTTCTTAGAGTTATTGATATGAGAGAACTTTTTAAAACTGCTTTTATTGAGTTGGAGTGATTCCCATAAATAGTAGTTATGTGATTACTACTGTCAAGGTCTTTATAATCTGTTAGATTAAATATGTACATCCAGTAGTTATAAAAGCTTTTCTATGTCGAGTCCTAAATTTGGGTACATTCATTTATTTTTTTATTTACTTATTTATTGTGGGTTGTGGGGCTTGAGCTCTGGGCCTGGGCGCTGTCCCT
>NW_012267242.1:1874257-1882889 GCF_000151885.1 Dipodomys ordii | reverse complement strand
TACTGGCACCTGGCATTTATAGCTTAGTGGTTAAACTGTGTGTGTGTGTGTGTGTGTGTGTGTGTGTGTGTGTACTAGCACCTGGCATTTATAGCTTAGTGGTTAAACTGTGTGTGTGTGTGTGTGTGTGTGTGCGCGCGCCTGTGTGTGTCTGTGTGTCTTGGATCTTGAACTCAGGGTCTAGGCTCTGTCCCTAAGTTCTTTTGCTCAAGACTAGCACTCTATTAATGATTATATATGAAAATTTTTTAGTTTGCTTTTTCTCTTGTGCTATCAAGAAATTGTTTTATTTCTGATTTGTGTTGGAAGATGATTTAAGACTTAACATAGAACTTGGCTTATGGAACTCATGACCAGTAAATATATTAACATTTATGTAGAAAGTGTTTTTATATTCCATGCTTCAATATGATGCACTTATATTTGTGATATTAAAAAGTACTGAATTACTGTAGTTCAAAAGAAAGCCTGAAGGGCTTATGTAAATATATTGAAGTAGGGGAAGGGGGGGGAGGAGAAGGGTTGGGATTGGGGGGGAGGGGGGAGGCTTGTAAGGGATGTGAAGGGTAAACCAAAGGAGGAGGCTGCAATGCTTGGTAAGAAATGTACGCATTATCCTGCCCATGTAATTGTAACCCCTCTGTACAGTATGTTCACAAATAAAAAATAAATAAATAAATTAAAAAAATATATTGAAGTAAGATTAATGAAGTGTTTGATTTTGAGACCAAGGTTTACTTACTTCGTCTAACCAATACTGGTGCATTTTTGTCTTAGTATTTTTTTCCCTTTCATTTATTTTTTGTTTATGTGGTGCTGAGGAATCGAAACCAGGGCTTCATGCATGCTGGGCAAGCAGTCTACCACTAAGCCACATTTCTAGTCCCTGTCTTAGTGGGGTTTTTTTGTTTTTTTTGTTTTAGATTTTAGATCAGACTAGCCAAATAGAACATAAAGAATTTATCTCATTCTGTTCTCTCTTTCTATACTACCATAACCATACCTAATTTATTGTCCTAACTTACTATTTTAATAAGTTAAGATTTTATGCTTTTAAAGCGCTAGTCCTTGGGTTACAAAACAGGAGTGGCAAGCCCCAGATGCCTTAAGGGATACCAAGCAGGCATTGTTAGTGAGAGTGGTGCCATCTAGTGGTGACTGGTGAACTGAGCTATCTCCTTCAGAAAGTGTCGGCAGCTCTGTGGCACAAGCCAGAATGCAGGAATGTCAGCCCAATGCTATCAAATCATATTTGGGTCAGGGGCTGGAGTGTAGGAAGGTACAACTGGAATATTATTTTGTCTAGTCTCATCGAGATTAAATGTTTAAGATTAAGAATTTATTACTAGTCAAAAATAACAGGATTCTAATTTTTAGTTTATTGGCCCTAAATACTTGTATTAGATCTTTAAACTCTGAGTTATTACAAAAATTTTTGATACATTTTTTTTGATACATGATACATCATGTCTAGGTACTGTTCAAAGAACCAAATATACAGAGTAATAAAGATCAGGTCCTAGGCAAGTGCAGTGGCTCAAACCTATAATCCAGCTACTCAGAAGGCTAAGATGAGAATCGCAGTTCAAAGCCAGCCCAGATAGGAAAGTTGATGAGACTCCTATCTCCAATTAGCTACCAAAAAGTTGAAAGTGGAGCTGTTGCTCAAGTGGTAAAGTGCTAACCTTAAGCACAAAAGCTCAGAGACAGTACCCCAGCCCTGAGTTCAAGCTCCAAGACTGGCACACACACATACACAAAGATCAGGTCCAATTAACACACAATAATTTCAAATGTTAGTATTAAGACAAAAGAAAATGATGCAGTTCGAATGGCCTCAGTGCACTGTTTTAGCTGAGGTTGTTAGGGAAGTTTTCTCTGAATAACATTTTTTCCAAAACTGAGTGAATGAATAATGCCCCTCATTTAGAAAGCTGAATGAGAGGCTGGGAAGGTGGCTCAGTGGTAGAGCGCTTGCCTTGCATGCATGAGGCCCTGGGTTCGATTCCTCAGCACCAAATAAGCAAAAAGAAAAAAAAATCGAGAAGTGGCGCTGTGGCTCAAGTGGTAGAGCGCTAGCCTTGAGCTGAAGAGCTGAGGGACAGCGCCCAGGCCCAGAGTTCAGGCCCACAACTGGACCCCCCCCCCAAAAAAAAAAAAAGCTGAATGAGTCAAGCAGAAGTAATAACAGGTACAAGAGCTCTCTGAGATAGGAAATAGTTCTCTATATGTACCTAATACAAGCCACTTGCCTTATACCTTCATGATATTTTTACTATTTTGTAATGTGAGACTCATTTCTTTTAAAAGCACCCTTTATACTAGTTTTTGTTTTTGTTTTGAGAGAGGGTCTTGCTGTGTAACCAGATTGACCTAAAATTCTCTATGTAGCCTATACTAGCCTCCAACTTGAGTTCTTCCTGTTCTTCTCCTGAGTGCTAGGATTATAGGCTCCATCATGTCTGGCCTGCTTTTATAAACTCTTGGCAACTTTCCTGTTGTCCTGTGTTTATGTGGATTATATGTACTATATTAGATATTTAATTAGTTGAATTTTAAAAATACAAAGAATCTATAATTTTACAAAGAATCTATAATGTGTTAGCAAAATATGAAAATACACATATCTAATATTTAAGATTGCTAACTTTAAATGGTTTGGCTTTTAAAAAGATTTTATCTAGCCGGGCGCCTGTGGCTCATGCCTGTAATCCTAGCTACTCAAGAGGCTGAGATCTGAGGATCACATTTTAAAGCCAGACAGAGCAGGAAAGTCCGTGAGACTCTTATCTCCAATAAACCACTATAAAAACCGGAAGTGGCACTGTGGCTCAAGCAGTAGAGTGCTCGCCTTGAGCTGAAGAGCTGAGGGACAGCACCCAGGCCAAGTTCAAGCCCCACGACTGACAAAAAAAAAAAAAAAGATCTGTCTGTATATCCAACTGTATTTCTACCATTTCAAACCTAGTCTTTTTCTAAAATGCATGATGTTAGGAGTTGGTTTTATTGCTTATGTACTCAAAACTCTGTGTTCAAAGCTTTTCATATAAATAAATGTATATCTTAAAGTGTATTCTACAATAGTGACCTTGATTCTTCCAGACAGTATCACTAAGATACAATTTCAACAACATTCACAAATCAGGGAACCTTTCTTCAAAAATCATATTATAGAGGCGTTCACATGAGTCTATGTGGTGGTTGGAGGGTTGTGTGCTTTTTGGTTTTTCCTGTCATGTGTTTCTGTCACTTGTCGGGCATATTCATTATGATTTAGAATATTGTATTTCCCCTGTGCTAATTGTGTTCTATACCAAATTCTTAGAAAAATTCAGCAACTTTAATTTTCTGGTTTCAATTTTTCTATTCTTTTTTTCCAAAGGGATTTTGCTGTTGGAATCTGTAACAAAATCAGTGAAATGATTCAAGGTATGTATGCTTCATTTATTAATATGAAGCGACTTCATGGGATTTATATTAATAATACACTTGTTAAGTACTTAACATAGTGAGTTATTATTCCTTCAACTAATACTAAACATCTTCTATATGTTAGAACTGTTCTAGGTACTTAAGATACAGAATTGAGACCTTACCATCATGTAACCAACATTCATTCTAGTTGAGAGAAGTAATGGATAATAGACAAATATAGAGATGACATAGCAAACACTATGGAGAAAAAGGGAGATAGGAAGGATAGAAAGTTCCAGTAGTCAGTGCAGGGAAAGAAGGGAGATTTTTGTATTTTACATGAGTTTGTCAGTGAAACCCTCTGATACAGTGAGACATGAAAGAGGGAAGGAGTGAGACATGAAGATGGATAGGAAAATATTCTGATTTGGTAGAAAATAGTGTTACTTAGGAGCTCTGGACTCTCTGCTAATGTCTCTCTAGTGTTTTCCAGATGAAACTGGAACCAGATCCAAATCCCTTACCAAATAGGCTATATGGCCCTGTTTTTCTAATTTCACTTTCTAAATCCCTTTTGTTTTGACCCCATATGTCTTCATAATATTCATTATAGGCAAGTTCTGGTCTACAGCATTGCACAACTCTAAAGAACACTGTTTTTTTTGTATTCTTACAAATGGCATTCTTTCCAATTATGTGATGTGGCTGCCTTGGATAGGTACCCATTTTACAGCACAGGAAGTGCTGTAAAATGTCCAGTAATATGTTCAAAGTCACACTACTTAGCATACTTTTAATCACTGCACTATTGTACCTTCCTGACATAGGAATTCCTTTAGGAGGGTAAGTTATATTTTACCTGCATTAAACTCTTTCAGTTGAAGAGAACTTGCTTACATTGCACAAGTAATAGAAGTATCACTTAATTAAAGAGTAAGATACTGTGATTGAGCCTTAATCTTGTTCTCTTTTATTCATTTGTGTGCTGTTCTTCTGCCAGAAATGCATTCTTGTAGAAAGGGTTGTTACCTTCATCATAAAAGAAGGAAGCATCATTCATTCATTGAGAAGTTGTTTTGTTTTGTACCCGTACTGGGGCTTGAATTCAGGGCTTGGGCACAGGCTAGCACTCTTAACACTCGAGCTCCACTTCTGGCTTTTTTATTAGTTAATTGGAGGTAAGAGTCACAGACATTTTTGCCAGAGCTGGCTTTGAACTGCAATGCTCATATCTCAGTCTTCTGCATAGCTAGGACTATAGGCATGCATGAGCCACCAGTGACCAGCTTAATTGAGCAGTTTTTTGTTGAGTGTCTGCTATATTAGATAACATCTCATGGAGAAACATGCCACACTCTGCCATGAGAAAGGCCTAGAGTAAGGATAATACTTAGGAGACTCTTAGAACAATTTCAGAGAAGAGATGGTAGTAAAAATGGATCAACTTGATAACATAGTCAGATTTGGGTTATATTTTAAAGATATAACCATAAGATCTACTATAAATTTAGAAACTGGATCATAAGATGTGAAAATAGACTCAAGTCTGAGGAGCTATAATTACTGAGATGAGAAAATTTTAAAGATGCACTTTTGGCGTAAGAACAGAAGTTCTCTTTATTAAGTATAAAATGCTTCTAAGACACCCCAGTAGAGATAACCAGTAGATCATGGGTTATATATGTGTCTGAAGTTATGGTCGGAGAGGAGGGATGTATCTTTAGTATTTAGTTAATAGTTAATAGTTTAGTTTATAATGGATACCAAGGGATTATATCATCTCAAAAAAGGTACAAAGAATGAGAAGAGAATTTATTGCCTGTTTAAGGGAATGCCAAAAATCAAATATGTATAAGACGAGATTGTGCAAGAGATTCAGAAGGAAGAGCCAGAGAAAGAAGGAGAAACCTGGAAAAGAGTGAAAAGCAGAAGACAAGGGGAGAATCGTCAGCATGTGAAATGTGTCCTAACTATCAGAATAATATCACATGAGCATCATGTGACCCTGCAGGGAAGAAACCAGGGAATAAACACTCTGATTTCGTTCTTCTATTTCTGGTTGGAGCTCTCTGGTGAGGCCAAACCTAGATCATAAGGGAGAGCTTGTTAAATCAAACCAACATTATTTATTAAATGCTATCTTATGTTCATAACTAGTTATTTCACAGTGGGAAAACCAATGATCTGCAGAGTATAAATTAGCTTTGGCATCGTTTGTAGTATATTACAGTTGACAAATTTTTGTTCTCTATCCCCACAAAGTTATGTTATGGAAGAAAAGTCTGTTTAGCTCCAATGTTGACAGGAAACGATACATTGATGTTAGACTTTGTGGTTTTCTAGCTGTATTATTTAATCAAGGAAAGACATTTCTACACAAAACTCAGAGGACTTCAAAGCTGTTCACACTGTCTGATCTTTATTAAGTTGTTAAGAATAGTTAATATTGTTAATTTAATCAAATTGTAGCCACTGAGTGTTAAATGTTAATACATTTGTATGTGTTTCTAATGTTTTTAATGTGATAAGAAATAGGAAGCAAATATGGCCACTTTCTGCTGTGCCTTTTTGGGGGGTAATGTCTACTGTCAATATATACTGGGGTTTTTTTGCTTTGTTTTTTGGGGGGGATTGAGTGTGTGTTTGTGGGGGGAGGTACTGGAGTTTGAACTCAAGACTTCACGCTTGCTAGATAGGTACGCTACTGCTTGGGCCAGGCTTCCAGCCTTTTTTGCTCTGCTTATTTTTGAGATAGTCTCACGCTTTTCCCTAGGCTGGCCTAGATCACAATCATCCTATTTTTACTTTCAGCCACAGCTGTTAATGTGTTACCCATATGTAGTCTTTTCCTCTTGAGATGGAGTTGCAACAGAATTTTTTTTTTTTTTTAAACCAAGACTGGCCTAGAATTCCAATACTCCCAATCGCAGCCTAGTAGCTAGGATGACAAGCATGTACCACTCTATGTAGCTACCAGTTTAAAATATCTTGAAGTCTTGCCTGAGCTGACCTCGAACTGTGATCCTCTTGATCTCTGCCTCCATAGTAGCTAGGATTCCAGGTGTGAACTATAGGTGCTTGGCCAACACGTAGTTTTATAATTATTAACGAATTAAGATAATACTTTGGGGTGGGGACTTAAACTTATTGATTAGCTATAGCATAATTATCTTTAATGATATAAACAAGGTATTATGCAGTTTATTTTTAAGTGGACATTTTGCTAAATCTGTACCATTGTTAAGAATGATAATCAGACCTCTGACAATTCTTTTTGTATCTAGGTTTAGCTACACCAGTAGACTTGAAGTTGAAGTTGATCCCCATCCTACAGCACATGCACCATGATGCTATCTTGGCTTCCAGTGCGCGTCAGCTTTTACAACAACTAGTCACTTCCTATCCTTCCACCAAAATGGTGATTGTTTCTTTGCACACTTTTACTCTGCTTGCAGCTTCATCTTTGGTTGATACACCTAAGCAGGTAACCCCAATTTTCTTTGGCCTGCTTATTAAACTTCAGTAAACTTGCAAATACATATGATAAAAATGAGGAAGTAGCTCATGTATTTTGTGGCCTTAAGGTTCCTTTTTCTAATAAAGATCAGTTGAGCCAGGTGCTGGTGGCTCATGCTTATAATCCTACCTGCTTAGAAAGTGGAGATCTGAGGATCACAGTTTGAAGCGAGCCCAGGCAGGAAAGTCCATGAGACTCTTATCTCCAATTAACCACCAGAAAACTGGAAGTGGCACTGTGGCTTTGAGTGGTAGAGCACTAGCCCTGAACAAAAGAGCTCAGGGACAGTGTACAGGCCCTGAGTTCAAGCCCTGTGACTCATTTAAAAAGAAAAAAAAAGATTAGTTGATTTTTTTTTCTTTTTTAAATTCATATTACTGATTCTTGGAAGCCCTGGAGAAAAATGAGGTGTTGGGGAATATGTGATAGGATGTATAGTTTGGCAATAAAGGAATGTGTCTTAAATGATAGTCACTATGTTAGAACCTTACATAAATGGTAGTATTTTTAACACAAGAAGAAAGAGGCCCAAACCTGGCTATACCACTAATATGACAAAAAGACAGCTTTGATTTGAAGGGAGTTCTTTGTCAACTATAGGTTTTACTAAACAGTACTTCATCCCTAATGATAATTCCAGATTTTTTTTTCTTAGCATATATCAGTTGTACAAATGAGACAATTTCATTGTGCATCATAATAATCTTAGTGGCAGTATTATTTATGGCAGTATTATTATGGAGTGATATAACTTCCTTTATAGATTCAGCTTTTGCTGCAATATTTGAAAAATGATCCCAGGAAAGCAGTAAAGAGACTTGCTATTCAAGATTTGAAATTACTTGCCAATAAAACACCACATACTTGGAGCAAGGACAATATTCAGGTATGTAGATCTTTGAACATGAATATTTTATATAAGAAAATATAACATTACAATAAATCATTTTTGGCTGGCTGTGATTGTATACACACATAATCCTAGCTTCTCCAGAGGTGGAAAACCTATTAGCTATAAGGGAGGCATAGGAATTATAGGTAAGAGGATCATGGTTCAAAGCCAGTCCCAGGCAAAAAAAAATTTATCCCAAAGAGAACTAAAACCAAGAAGGACTTACCTCAAACTACCATTTGCCTGATTTCAGCCTCTTGAGTAGCTCAGATTACAGGCGTGAGTCCTTAGCACGAGGCGTCACATTACAATTTTATATTGTGTTTCTCCCAAGTGGTTGAAAATGAAAAACTTCTAAATATTGTCAATGTATATGATAGAACTTATTATTATTATTATTGTTCTGGCGCTTGGACTCACTGTCCCTGAGCTTCTTTTGTTCAAGGCTAGCACTCTACCACTTGAGCCATAGTGCCACTTCTGGCTTTTTCTGTTTATGTAGTACTGAGGAATTGAGTCTAGGGCTTCATATATGCTCACTAAGTCACATTTCCAGCCCAGAAATTACTTTGTTGAAAAATAGCCAAGTGTAGTGGCACATGCCTATAATTCTACAATTAGGAAAATTATCCTAGTACTAAGGATTGTAGAAGGATTGCAAATTTGAAGCCATCCGGGCTACAAAAAGGCCAGAATTAAACAAAATAAGTAAAAATCTTATGTGTTTGTGTTTGTTTTAATGAATGAAGCTTCTCTCTATATTCCTTCCTTTCTTCCTTCCTTCCTTCCTTCCTTCCTTCCTTCCTTCC
>NW_012267242.1:1821450-1874207 GCF_000151885.1 Dipodomys ordii | reverse complement strand
TTCCTTCCTTCCTTCCTTCCTTCCTTCCTTCCTTCCTTCCTTCCTTCCTTCCTTCCTTCCTTCCTTCCTTCTTTCCTTCCTTCTTTTCCTCCCTCTCTCCCTCTCCCTTTCCTTCTTCCTCCCTTTTCTCCCTCCCCTGGCCTCCTTCTTCCCTTTTTCCGTCCCCCACCCCCACCCCCAGGGCTTGAACTCAGTAACTGAGTGTTGTCTTTGAGCTTTTTTGCTCAAAGCTAGCACTCTACCACTTGAGCCACAGTTCCACTTCTGGCTTTTTGGTAGTTAATTGGAGATGAGTATTTCACAAATTTTTCTATCTACGCTGGCTTACAGCCTAGAAGGCAGACCCTGATGAACATGGTCCAGTCGCTTCTCAAAAGCTCAACTCTAAAAAATAATGGAAGGAGTGGCATTGATCAAGACCCATTGTATTCATAAACTGGCATATTAAATTAAAGCCCCTTTGTACAAGTATTTGAAGATAATAATATGTTTTTAAAGCCACAGTTCTAAATACTGTTTCAATACACTTTTTGTGGAAATCTTTATATCCAAATTATAACAGCTGTTTTTTTTTTAATTTTCTCAGCCTATTTATATCATGATTTGATAGTTACAAATATCCCAAGAGTTAGGACAGTTATTAGTATTTGCATTTAATAGATAAACAATTAGGGTTCAAGAGACAGACTAAACTTACAAGAGTTGCTTACGACAACTTTGTCATTTAATTAAGAGACTGTGTCCTCTAGTCCCTTATATAGTGATTTTTCTACTAAACAGTACTGTCTTTTCAAGTAGAAAATGTGCTGAATTACGTTAGTCATTTACTGAAATTCATGTATGGAGCCAGACCTATTTATTTAAAACGATCAGTTAGAGAGTACTATATTGTTCCTTAGCATTTTTCCTTATTATGCAATAGATTGAAAAGAGAAAAGGGGACAAAGTGTAAATTGAACAGTTTTAATAATAATCTTAAATGAAAGTTTGTGTAAGTCACTATATAGAACATTTCAGGGTTACCTACCTTCTGTTTTCCTCTAATGTCTGTTCCTAATCAAACCTCAAAGGAAACATGCTTCTAACCTTTTTTATGTATTTTCATCATATATTTTAATAGTTTTCATATAGTTCTGTTACTGTTTTATAAGTGGAGTATTCATTTGAACCTTGTACTACCTTCTTTCATCTCACTTTTTTTTTCCCCGTTGGGATACTTTTCTTCTGTCTTTGGGAAGTCCTTCACTGAATAGGTAGGAATAAATCCTCCAATACTTGCATGTCTGAAAAGGTCTTCATTTTATCCTGTTTTGAGTTCTAGTGATAGAATTCCAAGGACCTTAAGGATATCCCACTGAGAAGTAGCAGTGCTCTTTTGATGGCTTTCTCCACTTTTCCCTTTCTTTAAAATTTCCTTTGAAGAATGATGAAGTACAAACAATACTGGAATACATGGTATCTATGATTTGCTTTACAGCCTATATGATCTATTTTAGAGGAAGTTACTGCAAAAATGCATAGTTTGCAGTTGTTGGATGGAACATTCTGTGATACCTGTTAGATCTATTTTGTGGTTTAACACTGAAGTTCCTTTGTTGACTTTTTTGTTCAGAGTTCTGTTTTTGAGAATTAAGTATTGAAATCACCTACTGTTGTACTAAGTACTGCACACACACATATAAACACGCACGCATGCTTACACAGTCTTTTTGTTGATACTGATGTTGGAACTCAGGGCTTTGTTTTCTACAACTTAAACCACATGCTCAGCATTTATGGTATCTTTCTGATGTATTTCCACTGTGTAGTCTATTAATGACTAATATTGACTTGAAACCTTTTTCAGATGTGAGAAAACATATCTGCTTGCTTACATGTTCTGTTTGCTTGAAACACCATTTTCCATCCTTTTGTTTTCAATCTGTGTATGTCTTTGCCAGTGAGATGTGTTTCTTGTAGGCCAAAAAAAAAAAAAAAAACTTGGATCTTGTAGGGTTTTTTTTTGGCGGGGGAGGGGGGTAACTTTGTTGTTGTTGTTTTGAGTGCTGGTCGTGGGGCTTGAACTCAGGGCCTGGATGCTATCCCTGAGCTTTTGTGCTCAAGGCTAGTACTCTACCATTTGAGCCACAGCTCTACTTCTACTTCAAGCTTTTTGTTGTTGTTGTTTTTTGTTTTGTTGTGGTTGTTGTTATAGCTTATTGGTTATAAGAATCTCAGAGACTTTTTTGCCTAGGCTGGCTTTGAACCACAATCCTTAGAACTCAGCCTCCTAGCCGGGCGCTGGTGGCTCACGCCTGTAATCCTAGCTACTCAGGAGGCTGAGATCTGAGGATCTCGGTTCAAAGCCAGCCGGGGCAGGAGAGACCGTGAGACTCCGATCTCCAATAAACCACCAGAAAGCCGGAAGTGGCGCTGTAGCTCAAGTGGTAGAGCGCTCGCCTTGAGCTGAAGAGCTGAGGGACAGCGCCCAGGCCCAGAGTTCAATCCCCATGGCCGACAAAAAAAAAAAAAAAAGAACTCAGCCTCCTAAGTAGCTAAGATTATAGGCATGAGCCATCCATGCCCAGTTGGATCTTGTTTGTAATCCAGTCTACCACACTGTTCTTTTCATTGGAGAATTTGGACCATTTACATTTATGGCAAGAATGTAAAAGTGTTATGTATCAATTGATATTTGATTTGTTCATAATTCTCATTTGCTTATCTACACTTCTAGTCAGATTTGTTCTTTCCTTTTGTGGTTGTGTTTTAACTTCTTCTCCTGTAGAATTCCTTTTAGTATCTTCCATAGTTCTAGCTTAGTGGTCCTTTAGTTTATGTTTGTGGTAGAAGGTCTTTATTTCTCCTTCAATTCTGAAGGGTCACCACTGGATATAGTAACCTAGGTTTACAGTTATTTTCTTGAAATATAGCATTTTAAGATCACTTGGCCTTTCTGTTGAGAAATTGGCTTTTATTCACATGGACTTGCTCTTATAAATGGCTTGATTGTTTCCCTTTTGTAGCATTTCTATATTCTTTGTTCTGTGCTCATGGCATTTTAACCATAATATATAAGGGAGTGGTTCTTTTCTAATCATGTTTATTTGGAGTTCTAAGTATCATTTATACCTGGATATTTCCTAAGATTTAGGGGATTTTCTACTATTTTACCCCACGAGTTTTCTGTTCCTGTAGTATATATCTTATTGCCTTATTCGACACAGAATATATATATATATATATATATATATATATTCTTTTAATCATGTTCCAAGGGTCTTGCATGACATCTTTCTTCTTATTACTGTCTGAATGTTGTAATTCATTAACCTTATTTTCTGGAAAGTTTTTCTTTTTGCTTATGTGGTGCTGGGGAATCGAACCTAGGGCCTCATGCATGCAAGGCAAGCGCTCTACCACTGAGCCACCTTCCCAGCCCTTGAACACATATTCTTTTAATGTGTGTTTCTCCCACAAAGAACTATTTTTACCATTGTGACAGAAATTTGGGAATAGTTTTTAACTAAGTAGAAGTAGTCAAGCAATCATTTTTAAAGTATATGTTCCAAAATATACCTACATAAAATAATAGTATGTTTGCTTTAAATTAGAATTTTATTCTTCAAGGACTTCCTTTCCTGATTTTTTTCTTCCTTACATTCTGCCTTCCTCTTAGCTAATGTTATTACTGTTGATTGATTTGTGTGGGTGGGTGGGGTGGGGGTGGGGCCGGCGGTCCTGAGGCTTGATATCAGAATTGGGGCACTGCCCCTAAGCTTACTGATTTTTTTTTTTTGTCAGTCATGGGGGCTGAACTCTGGGCCTGGGCACTGTCCCTCAGCTCTTCAGCTCAAGGCTAGTACCCTAACACTTGCGCCACGGCACCACTTCTGGCTTTTTCCTGCTTATGTAGTGCCGAGCAATAGAGCCCAGAGCCTCATGCATGCAAGGCAAGCACTCTACCACTGAGCCAACTTCTCAGACTTTTACTAATTGATTTTTAATTTTTAATGTTTCTAGTTCAAGTTCAATTACTATTTTTTTATCAGTTTATTAGTTTAGAAAATTCCATGTGAAGCCAAATATCCCAAGTTTAGGTGAAAGAATTTAGGAATGTTTTAAGAACTAGAAAGGGGGAAGGGAAATACCTAAATCAGGGCCCTAATACATTATTAATACAGTCACAGTAATAATATCGGAACCAAAGATTTTTAGTGTATAGATTTTCCTTTGGATTTTTTTTTTTTTTTTTTTTTGGTCCAGTCGTGGGGCCTGAACTCTGGGCCTGGGCACTGTCCCTCAGCTCTTCAGTGCAAGGCTATCGCTCTACCACTTGAGCCACTTCCGCCACTTCCGGCTTTTTGCTTTTTGCTTATGTGGTGCTGAGGAATCGAACCCAGGGCCTCAGGCATGCAAGGCAAGCACTCTACCACTGAGCCACCTTCCCAGCCCTTTCCTTTGGATTTTTGAGTGCCTTGCTAACATAGACAATATTCAGCTTCACTAACAGGGTTTTTTTTGTTTTGTTTTGTTTTTCTGGTCGTGGGGCTTGAACTGGGGCTTGGACGCTGTCCCTCAGATCAAGGCGAGCACTCTACCACTTGAGCCACAGTGCCAATTCCAGTTTTCTAGTGGTTTATTGGAGATAAACGTCTCATGGACTTTCCTGCCTGGGTTGGCTTTGAACTGCAATCCTCAGATCTCAGCCTCCTGAGTAGCTAGGATTACAGGCATGAGCCACCAGCGCCCGGCTGTACTAACAGTTTATAATATTCTGATACTTCAGCTTTGAATTTTTTGTTTTTCGCAGTGCTAGGGATTGAAGCCAGGGCCATGCATATACTGATCAATTGTTTTCCACTGATCTACACCCCCAGCTCACAGCATTATCTGAAGAGATAGTTGACTTCTCTTACAGAAAGCAAAAGATTTGATCAGGATACCTGTACAGACAATTTTTTTTTAACATTAACTCTTCTAAAGACTGTGATTTGTACCTCACCCAGTACTAAGGAAGGACAAATGAAGCCCGAGAGTTAGCTCTTTTAACAATCGTTTTTAGTAAAATGGAGACATAGAACATTTAAAAAGCCTTTCACTGTTCTTTTTTTGAAACAAATTCCTGGTGGTCATTTCCATTCCAGGGCAGGAAGGCTTTCGCCCCTCTTCAGAAACTGAACTGGGAAACACTAACTCAGAATATGACATCTAGTTGAACAGTAAGGTGAGCCAGCATAGAGGGAGAGATTCACACCTCATAGTGAGGTGACGGCCAGTGAGATGGGGACTCCCATTTGAAGAGATGGTTGTTATTTTTATTGTTGATATTAAAATAGTCCTGGTAAGAACCATTGTGGGGGCTGGGAAGGTGGCTCAGTGGTAGAGCGCTTGCCTTGCATGCATGAGGCCCTGGGTTCGATTCCTCAGCACCACATAAGCAAAAAGAAAAAAGCCGGAAGTGGCACTATGGCTCAAGTGGTAGAGTGCTAGCCTTGAGCTGGAGAGCTGAGGGACAGCGCCCAGGCCCAGAGTTCAAGCCCCGTGACCAGATGACCCCCTCCCCTTCCCCCCCCCCCCCCCGCAAAAAAAAAGAACCATTGTGTACCATGTAATGTCCTTGAAACAAACTTGAACCAGATTTCATCATTGAAATATGATTGATG
This sequence comes from Dipodomys ordii, assembly GCF_000151885.1. NCBI lineage: Eukaryota > Metazoa > Chordata > Mammalia > Rodentia > Heteromyidae > Dipodomys > Dipodomys ordii. The sequence goes on along the minus strand of NW_012267242.1, from coordinate 1,868,562 downwards.
TGCTGTCTCTAGGGAACTTCCATTTGCTCTGTTAAGCTTTCTTACTTTAATCACTGAGCTTTTAAATCATTTTATACTTATGGCTATTTTAGGTATCCAATAATGTGTTGTATGACAGAAATCAGAAGATAACATTGTAAATAATTTACCATAAGATTTTCTAATGTTTAGTTTTCCAAATGGTAAATTTTCTCTTGTTGAAAATTATTAATACCTTTATTCAAAATTACTGAATTCTTCTTGTTGAAAATTCTCCTCCTTATTTAAAATATGGAATTTAACCACATTCACTGGCACTTAAAAGTTATAAAAGGGTCTGTAGTGAAATATTCCTTCTTCTGTTCTACTGTGTATGTAACTTTGTTTTTTTTTTTTTCTTTTATTTTTTGGGAATGAGAGAGAGCTGTGAAAGAGAAGAAAGAGAGAGGAAAGAGCTAGAAAAGAGCAGAGAGAGGGGTAAGAACAGTAGCACTCACGTGGTATTCAGGTAAGGGGTAGGTTTATTCAGTAGACCTGCTGGGACCAGGCAAGGTTGGCACTCCACGTGGTTGGGAAAGAGAGGAAAGAGAGAGGAAAGAGCTAGAGCAAAGAGAGAGCAGAGAGAGCTAGAAAAGAAGAGCAAGAGCGTAACTTTGTTTTTTTAACATAGTAGCAAGCAATTAATTTTATCCATGTCTTTTACAGATTTTTTTTGGTGAAAACCAGCATTTTTTTTAAACAGGCAAAGATGATTTATTTTCATAGAAACTCAGTGGGTAAAGACACTACAAGGAATTTATGTAGACAGAAATAGATTATTGAATTAACCAGAATATCTCCATTGCCTACAACTTAACCATCGGATGAAGCATCCTTAAAAGATGCATTTCTCAAAAAATTAATAAATAAAGCTAAGCAAGTCATCTACACAAGCACTTACAAAATATAAACCAGATTTTCAGCAACTCTCAATAGTGGTTGAAAACCAGCAATTTTTTTTTAATAAATATTTACTCCAATTGTTTATACAAAGAAGTTGAGACACAAAGATTTTAGTAATTGGCTCAGATCACAGAAGTGGCAAGTGAGATGGCCAGAATTCTCCTATGAGTTTTCCTGCTAAAAATCTACTGCATCTCAGATTTCAAAAACCTAATGAATAATTTTTAGACTTCATATCTCTTATTTTCTGTCTTTCCTTCAAAATTGGCTTCTACTACATAAATTCTCAGTCTGCATAATTGGAATAAATATTATGTGGTCAGCAGACTTACATTTTTTACTAAGTAGTTATACAGAGAGATTACATACATACAATTCCATAAGTCAGGTTATGAATACAGTACTGCTTGATTCAACATCACTCCATCCATTGTTCCCATTTTCCTTTTTTCATCCGTATGTAACCTCAAGTTATGTAGTTCAGTTTTAAAATTTCTTAAGGATTATTGAATCCTTGTATATTCTGTCTCATCTATGTTAAAATATTTTGGTCTAGTCAGGTGCCAGTGGCTCACACCTGTAATCCTAGCTACTCAGGAGGCTGAGATCTGAGGCTCATGATTCAAAGCCAGCCTGGCCAGGAAAGTCTGTGGGACTCTTATCTCCAATAAACCACCAGAAAACCAGAAGTGGCGCTGTGGCTCAAGTGATAGAGTGCTTGCCTTGAGCTGAAGAGCTGAGGGACAGCACCCAGGGCCCAGAGTTCAAGCCCCACGACTGACAAAAAATAAAAATAAAAAAAAATTATGATCTAGGAGTGTTGCTCAAGGGTACATGCCCAAGGCCCTGAGTTCAATTATTAGCACTCCTTTTAACCCAAAAGAAAACCCAAAATATCTCTCATTTTTGTCTGCTACCACAAAACTCAAAGTCTGGTTCAGGCTGTCTTCACCACCTACCTCAGTAATTCCTTTTGGCTGTAGGATGGCCTCTTTAGCACTCAGCTCCCATTGTTAACTGATTTTACCATCACTGGTACAATCTTCTCTAACTTGTCACGTGTCATTATTCTTCCCTATGGCTTTCTTCTACCTGTTTCAACAGGTTAAAATTACTCAACGTAACTTTCAAGGCTCTTGATAATCTGAACAGCTCTCTTTGTCTCTCTTAGTTTTCATCCATTTGAACATTTCTTCACACAAATAATGCTTCATATTGTGACCTAATTACCCAAGTCTTTGTTTGTGTTACCTGGACTTTCTTCTCCTTCCATTACCAAAACCTATGGGTATCTTTCTGTTCCATCCCTGAGAATATTTTCTGCTGTTGCTCTTTTTTATGTAGTTAGTATGTCTTTCAACTGAAAATGTATACATATCCATAAGTTTATAGAACTCAAAGATACACAGTAGAGCCAGGCATGGGTGGGTCACACCTGTAATTCTAGCTACTTGTTAGAATTGCCTTTGAAGCCCAGGCAGAAAAACTTTACAAGACCCCTTCTCAACAAAGAATTAGATGCAGTGGCACGTGCCTATCATCCTAACTACTGGGGAGCCTAACACAGGTGAACTGCGCCCAAGAGTGCGACCAGGCAGATGATGATACCCTGTCTCAAAAATGACCAGCAACAAACAGACTAGAAGTGTGGTTCAGCAGTGAGAATGCCTGTTTAGTAAGCATGAGACCCTAAGTTCAAGCCATATGACCAATAAAGAAAGATGTACAGTGAGTGAAATGTAAGTCTTTCTTCCATCCCTTCCCACAGGTATTCTCTGCAGAGATGATCACAGTTACCTAGTTTCTTAAGTATTTTTCATAAACTTTTTCATCCATGTGCAAGGATATATATATATATAGCATTATACTTTTTCTATGCAAATGAAAATATACGCTATGCATTTTCTGAACCCATTACCACTTAAACTTCATCTTGGAGAGCATCTCATATTAAGCAGGTAGAGCTACTGCATTCTTTATAAGCTGTGTGGTCCTTCCTGTGTATTCATAGACCCCTACTGAAAAAGTCATTTCAAATACTTTCACTGGGGGCTGGGAAGGTGGCTCAGTGGTAGAGTGCTTGCCTTGCATGCATCAGGTCCTGGGTTCGATTCCTTAGCACCACAGAAGCAGAAAAATCCGTAAGTGTTGTTGTAGAGCGTTTGCCTTGAGCTGAAATACTGAGGGACAGCACCCAGGTCCAGAGTTTGGGCCCCACGACCACCACCAACAATAACAAATATATGTGTGTGTGTGTATATATGTATTACTTTCACTGTTATTGTTGACATTGCTACATTGAATAATTTGTAAACATCACTTCTATTTTATTAATTTGTTTATTAATTTTCCAAAAGAGGAATTGGGGGTCCTATAATACATATTTAAAATTTGGGGGGAATACCAAAATCATTCATTATTATTACAGTTTATACCATTTTTCTTTCTTTTTTGGGGGGGGGTCCGGTCATGGGGCCTGAACTCTGGGCCTGAGTGCTGTCCCTCAGCTCTTCAGCTCAAGGCTAGTGCTCTACCACTTGAGCCACAGTGCCACTTCCGGCTTTTTTTCTTTTTGCTTATGTGGTGCTGAGGAATCGAACCCAGGGCCTCATCCATGCAAGGCAAGCGCTCTACCACTGAGCCACCTTCCCAGCCCCCCATTTTTCTTTCTGTCAAAATGTGTCTGTTTCCCTAAATGCTTCAGTGTTAGCTTTTGACATTGGCCAGTATAATAAGTTAAAAGCAGCACTTCTTTTAATTTGAGAAATTACACATAGGTTAAACATCTTATTTTAAAAGCATCTGTATAAATTATTTCTATAAACTGCCATTTCATTGGACTTTGCTTACTTGTTGGTAAGAATTTTTTGTCTTAAGAATGTTGGCTTTGGTTGGGCGCAGATGGCTCATACCTATAATCCTAGCTACTCAAGGAGGCTGAGATCTGAGGATCATGGTTCAAAGCCACTCCAGGCAGAAAAGTCCCTGTGAGACTCTTATCTCCAATTAACCACTCAAAAACACGAAGTAGCCCTGTGGCTCAAGTTGTAGAGCACTAGCTTTGAGTACAAAGCTTCTCAGGGATAGCACCCAGGCCCTGAGTTCAAGTCCCACAACTGACAATAAAAAGATTACTGGCCTTTTAATTAATCTTGTATGACAAGAATTTTTTTCCAGTTTTGTTAACTTTTTTTTAACCTTTTGTTTTCTCATATTAACTCTAGTGCTTATTGATATGTTTATTATTATTATTAACCATAAAAAATAAAAAAGAAACAAGGTTTAATTTTATTCAGATGACTACCCACTTGTCCCTTCAAGTTTTTTAAGTGATCATCTGATTTGAAATATATTTGCATCTCCTGCTTATCAGAATTTTTATTTTGCCATATAATCCATGGAATCATTATCTAAATTCTCCAACAGAATTTGTTGCTATTTTTCTTAAACTTTGAAGGAAATGGGAATTAGTTTAACAAGACAGTTGTTCATTTGTTTATTCCTTGTGGTCCTATGATAGGAGCTCATATCACGGAAGATACGTTGCTATCACTGTACTATGAGCCCATATCCATAGTTTGCTGTACTGGAAAAAGAGTTATCCTTTTGCCTTGCTAAGACCTCAGATACCACATAAGGAGTAGAGTAAATGACCAGAAATAGAAGGAACATAGCTCTACTCAGATATAGTGCCCCTCCCATTTCTTTAATGAAATAGTACTCATAATCTCTTAGGTAAGTAAAATATAGTAGAAATTTTAGAACAATTTTACATTTACCCCGCTTTCCCTATTACTGACATTTTATACTATTATGCTAATATTTGTTGTAAGAGAACCAGTCTGGGTGAGGGGGTGTAACTCAGTGTAGAGTACTTGCCTGGCATATATTAGGCCTTAGGTTTGATTCTTAGCACCACAAAATAGTAACAACAGCCACAAGAGAGAAATGAGCCAACACTGATTCATTATTAACTGAAGTATATACTTTATCCAGGTTTCTTTGCTTTTTACTTAAGTGTTCTTTTTCTGAACCAGGAGATCACTTTACATTTAGTAATCATGTTGTCTTAGACTCCTTTAAGAAGTTTGACAATTTGGTTGAGTGCTGGTGGCTCACACCTATAATCCTAGCTACTCTGAGGATATGAGGGTCTTGGTTTGAAGCTAGCCTGGGCAGAAAACTCCCTGTCGGCCTCTTATCTCCAATTAACCACTCAAAAATGGGAAGTGGTGCTGTGGCTCAAGTGGAAGAGCTCTAGCTTTAGTACAAATGAGGATCAGGGACAATGCCCAAGCCCAGAGTTTAAGCCCCACACACAAAAAAGTTTGACAATTTGACCATAATATATCATTTTTCTAAGAGCTAGAAAATTTAAAGTCAACAGCTCGATAGATTGATGTTTTAAATTCATTTCTCCTTTGCATTTCAGGCCCTCTGTGAATGTGCTCTCCAAACTCCTTATGACAGCTTAAAACTAGGGATGCTGTCTGTCCTTTCCACACTATCAGGGACCATTGCCATCAAACATTACTTCAGCACAGCTCCAGGTAAGTAGAGATCATGTGCTAAATCCTTTATCTGTGTTGTTGTCAAGTTGTTTCTTCTCTTAAGCTTTAAACCTAGAGAAGGTTATAGTTTCATTATATGCTAATGATATATCTGAAGATCAGTTTTTAATTTATTTTTTATTAGCATACATTAGTTACACAAAGGGCAATTTAATTGTAACATTTCTGTGCATGTATACAACAGTGGGTTCCAATCAATCCTGCCAACCCCTTTATGATAAAATTTGGGGAGGTTCCATTGTTCTATTATTTGCTGGCAATCTATTGAAGGTGATTTCTTTTCTCTCTCTCTCTCTCTCTTTTTTTTTTTTTTTTTGCCAGTCCTGGGACTTGAACTAGGGAACTGGGCACTGTCCCTAAGCTTCTTTTTGCTCAAGGCTAGCACTCTACAACTTGAACCATAGTGCCACTTTTATGTGGGTCTGAGGAATCAAACCCAGGGCTTCATGCATGCAAGGCAAGCATTCTATGTGGCTTAGTAGCCACATTCCCAGCCCTGAAAGTGATTTCTTAACTCAAGAATATTATTCTTATGATTTGTCCTTTTTTAAATATATGTGAATGAAACATTTTTTAGAATGTTTAAAAAACTGGTTAGAAGCCAGGTGCTGGTAGCTTATGCCTGTAATCTTAGCTACTCAGAAGGCTGAGATCTGAGGATCGCACTACAAAGCCAGCCTGGCAGGAGGTTCATATCTGCAATTAACCAGCTAAAATCCAGAAGTGGAACTGTGGCTCAGTGGTAGAGTGCTAGCCTTAAGCAAAGAAGTTCAGGGACAGTGCCAGGCCCTGAGTTTAAACCCCATGTCCAACAACAACAAGAAGATTAAATTGATTTGCTGCCAAGCACCTACCTATAGCTTAAGCTTGTAATCCTAGCTACTGGGGAGACTGATATCTGAAGATTGTGGTTTGAAGCCAGCCCTGACCCAGAAGCCTATGAGATTATTATCTCCATTTAGCAACCAAAAAAGTAGAGCTGTCTCAAGTGATAGAGCAGTAGCCTTAAGCAAAAATGCTCAAAGACAACACCTAGACCCTGAATTCAAGCCCCAGGACTGGCATCCCCTCCCCACAAAAGAAAACAAACCACAAAAATAAACTGGTTAGGTTTTACATATCTGATTCAAAGTTTCCCTTGAATTTAATCTTTCAAGGGTACTTTCAACCAAGTATTGTTGATTTTAAAAGAAAATATTATATATTTCTTTTTATAAATTATCTCTCTGAAACATAATGAACACTTTATCCCAGATCAGTAATGCTTTCCAAAAATGATTGATTCAGAAAAGCCTTTATTAATGCCAACTGAAGAGCTTGTTTATATAACAGACTTAAGGCAAAGTTTTGGGTGGTTTTTATTTTTTCCTCCTGGGGCTTGAACTCAGGGCCTGGATACTGTCCCTGAGCCACTTAATTCAGCCCATAACTCCATTTCCCATTTTTGGTGTTTGGGGGTGTTTTTGGTAGTTAACTGGAAATAAAATTCTCAAGGACTTTACTACCCCAGCTGACTTTGAGTCATGATTTTCAGATCTCAGCCTCCTTGAGTAGCTAGGATTACAGTAATTAATCAAAGTTTTATTGAATCTCCATTGCCACTTTTTCTAGTCACTCAATATTAACTGAATATGCATTTATTTGACTTTTTAAAAAAATGTTATAGTATGAGTTTATTGGGTAAGGGAAATTTCCTGCCATGTAAATTTTGATAGGAAGACCTGATATTCTCATCATAATTCCTTTATGGCTAGGATACAATTACATGCCCTGGACTCAAATAATCATGTCCATGCCACAGACTTAATTAAGAACCAGTAACAATAAGTGGGCACCAATAGTAGTCATAGTGTTGCAGTGACCATGGCAACATCCACTTTACAGAATACATTATAACAGTGTAAACAAATAATGAGTAACAAGGGATTCAGCTTCTTCATTGCACTAATCATGTGCATGGTTTGGGGCTGTGAACTTTTACTCTCAGGCCTCTCCTTTTTTCCCATTTTCTGACCTTAATATTTCAGTCTTTCTAATGATTCTTTAAGGTACTTTCTATCAGTTACTGGTTGATACATAACAAATTATCCCAAAACTCAGTAGCTTAAATATATGGCCATTTTATTTGCTCTTATTCCATGAGTCAGCTGTTTTGATTGAACTTGGCTTTTCTATTGATCTCTCCTTGAGGTCACTTATGACATCAGGAACTTTAATCAGGATGGTCAAAGATGGCCTCTATTTATAGAAGAGATACCTTAATTCTTCATGTAACTTCATGTACAGAGAGACAGCTTTGGCTTATTCTCAGTATGCTAGCTGCAACCAGAAAAAAGCAAACCACCAGTATACAGCTCTTTTCAATCTTTCGTTTGCATCATGTTTTCATTTATTGTCTTGTTGACCAAAGCAAGTCACATGACCAAGTACAGATAGGTGGGGAAATAATAATTCTTGATGTGTTGGGAATGTCTATTTGGAGTATAAGAGAGATTTTCACAGCCTTTTTTTTAAAATAAATAATCTATTATATATATCCAGTGTTTTTTTAGTGAATTATTTTTCTGCATAAATGAGAGCCATTCATTCATCTCCTTAGCTTATACTATTCTTAATTAATATCACACTTTAAAAGAGCTGTTCAGCTAAGTCTTGATAGTATCTTAAAATTTATAAGAACCTTCTCATGCAGGTACATACAAGGGAGCTTGGCTTACAGAAGTTTAGAGATGCATCCAAAGTCATATATAAATATGTTTGTGTAGATATATATTTACATGTATACATATGTATGTATGCAAATATATATATATATATATATATATATGTTTTGACTCCATTTTTTAAAAATACCAGACTAACCTGAATACATGATGGCTTTCAAAATTTTTTTAATCTAAGTATTTGTGTGAGCTTATAATACATACTCTTAAAGCAAGAAATATGTCCTTCTATTGTTAAAATGTAGTTTGTATAGAATTAAGCAAAAGATAAGTGCTAAACTAGGTAATGTTCATAGGAGATAAAAAGCCAAAGATTGTTCCTATAAATTTGTAGCTATTGATGAGCACTTTATCAGTATAACCAGAAATAGTATATTAAATAAAATAAAATTTAATATTTCAAAATTGTCAGTAATACATTTTATGTATTTAAGATGTTCAGTATCATATATATCTAAAAATTCACATTAAAACACTAAAATAATATTGATCCAACAGATTAGCAAAGATTCAGAAGTGTGATGATATGCTATGAGACAAGCATGTGGGTAGCAGTCACTTTGTTTCATTGCTGATGTGGGTGTAAATTACTCAACTCTGCATAGGCAGTTTGGAAATACTCATTAAATTACAATTGACTCTAAAATTCCATTTCTGGGAATTTGTCTTACTTATATTCACAAATTGAGTAATGATATGTGTACAGGATTACTGATTGCATCAATTTATGTAATAGCAAATATTGTTCATTAATGGAGGGTGTCATAGCATCATAAAAAGGTCCATTGACAGGGAGCTCATTAAAGAAATTATGATAGATCACTGCATTAGGAATTGGTGCAATCTATTAAAATAAATGACATGGAACAATCTCCATAAAGAAATATTTAAAGAAAATTATAACAAGGTGTAAAATCAGATATAAAAAAGGGGAACAAAAGGAAAAAATGAAAGAAGTTCTGCTCGCCTTTTCCTACACTGTCTGTAATAATCTTGGTTTATGTCTGTTGTAATTATTAGTAGTGTTCCCTTTATTCAGGAAAGAAATGTGGTCACTCATGGAGTTAAAGACAGGGTTGACAGGAATTATCAGAGGAAAGGAAGACAGAAATGAAGAAAGACTTTCTAAGAAACTGAACAAGCTTAATTGTCCTGATTGTTCTTGAAGCTCTCCCAGTTATAACTGAAAGCTTCTCTTATAAATTAAAATCCACACTATAGAATTTCAAATGTGAATTTGAAAAAGTGCTATACTCTGTAGCACCCTTACCTTTAAAGTATAAAGTATAGGAATAATGTATAACTAACTAGGTTTATGACCTTGATGGAAAGATACTGAAAGTCTTTGAACTGATTTCTTCTGTAAAAAGAGTATTATATTACATGATCTCCAAATCATTCCAGTTCTATAATCATGAATTCTTATGTAAACTTTTTAAGGTATAATATATCAACAATTGGGAGGTGAAGAAAAGCAAACAAATAATTCTTTTTTATCTCTCTTGAAGGAGTGGTTTTACCTGACAAGAAGATGACAAGGGCATCCATTTTTATCAGAATCCATTAGCACTCCCAAGATAGCCAATGGTTGTTTTGCTTTGATTTCAAAACTGTAATGATGGCATAGGCATGTACTGTATTACTGTAATAGGCATGTGCCTGTGTTAAGTACTTTTGACAGAGGAAACAAATGATGATATATATTGGTAATAGGGTTAAGGTAGAAAATTTTATTTATTTGTTTATTTGTTTGTTTATATTGGTCATGGGGCTTGAACTCAGGGCCTGGGTGCTGCCCCTCAGCTCTTTTGTTCAAGGCTAGCACTCTATCAGTTTGAAACACAGTGCCCTTCCAGTTTTCTGATGGTTAATTGGAGATAAGTGTCTCACCTACTCTCCGGCCTGGGCTGGCTTTGAACCAGGACCCTCAGATCTTAGCTTCCTTAGTAGCTAGAATTACAGGCATGAGCTACCAGCACCGGGCTAAAATAAAAAATTTTATTAAAAATTCATGTTAGAGATTTTCTCAAAACTAAAGAACACTAAACTATGAACCACTTATTTTACACTACATAATTCAATTATAACCTAATCTATATTTCTTTTTCTCTTGTTTAGGAAATGTAGGTTCTTCCCCCAGATCTTCTGATTTAGTCAAATTAGCCCAAGAGTGCTGTTACCATAATAACAGAGGCATTGCAGTGCATGGAGTTAGAGTCCTAACTAACATAACCGTCTCTTGTCACGAAAAAGGTGAGCTTGGCCAGTACCAACATGTATGGACTTTTAATTGGAATTTGAACAGCATTCTATTTGTATTTGTGGGGTTTTTTTGTTTGTTTGGTTGGTTTTTGTTTTGCTTATGGACAGTTACCTCCTAAAATAGTCTTAAAGTCTAAGCTTCTTAACCTTGTTAAAAAAAATAAAATCTGAGGTCATGGGATTAGTATTGTGGATTTGAGAGGTTTTATAAAAAATTTGACCATTTCCTCCCACCACTTAACCTTTACATGTGGGTATTGTGGATAGGGACTACCTAGAACGCTATCCTCAGGTTATACTACATCCATTTATACTATTCATCAGTATAGAAAAATTACTTAGGTTATCAGGGTACTCAACTAGTTTAATTTAGAACCATTTGGACTAGCATAACAATGCAAATTTAGTTTTTATAGAATTTCCATGTCTAGATAGATGTAAAGATTTGCATCATCAAGATGGCTATGCAAAGAAAACAATGTACATATTTTATTGTATTTCTGATATGTTTTGCCTATTGATTTGAAAAAAATTTTTATGTTCAGGAATAGAAAGTGCATTTTGGACAATCCATCTGTTTCAGTACTTATTTGTTCTTCTTGAAGATCACAAGCTCCCTACCAGCCTTCAGCACTGCTTGGACCCTGACCTTTTTTTGGCCTTTACACTGTTACAAGGCTCCTGTACTAACCCAGGAAACATTTCTCAAAGTTATATGTTGATTCTGATTTGAATAGTTAAGCCTATTTTATCTAGAACATAGTAAGGATATTTCTTCCATGTAATATAAGTAACTGCTATGTGTTCTCAGTGCTGGCATATATTAACCTAAATATAGACAACTAAGGCATTTCATAATGTTCTAGACCCTACAGAGAAATTATCACTCTGTGATACTGAAAAGATGCTATAATACTGCTATTATATCAACCACCTAAAGGACTCTTTCCTTAATATTAAATTTTAAACATTAATAAGATTATATAAAGTCTTCATTACTCTCTAAAAGTGGATAGCTTCCATTAGAAGCAGAAAAATATTATCTCCAAGGTGAAAGTGGACCTGTATAATTTATGTATCATCAGAATATTAACATATACTACATAGTTTTCTGTTCTTTATATTTTTCTTAGTTGAGCTGATACTGCTGTTTCCATTCTACTTTATTTTTTAGCTTTGTGACTTAAGCTTATGATTTCATGTATATATTTTTATAATATTCAATACAGTGGTAGAAATAAGAAATCTTTACATTTCAGAACAAATGTTCCCCCTGTTTTTTCAAGGAAGGTTAGCCTTACACATTTGTTTCCTAGATCTTTTCTTTGTTTTAGTTTTGCTTTGTTTTCTGCCAGTCATGGGGCTTGAACTCTGGGGCCTGGTCACTGTCTCTGAGCTGCTTTTGTTCAAGGTTAGCACTGTACCACTTGAGCCACAGCGCCAATGCTGGCTTTTTCTGTTTATGTGGTGCTGAGGAATCGAACCCAGGGCTTCATGCATGCTAGGCAAGCATTCTACCACTAAGCCACATTCTCAGCCGATTTCCTAAATCTTAGACTCCTTAATGTTTTTCCCTTGCGTGAATGTTTATATTTTACTCCTTTATTTGGTCACCCTAAAACTTAGTGTTTCTCTTCTAGATCTTTTGGCACTGGAGCAAGATGCTGTCTTTGGCCTAGAATCTCTTCTGGTACTTTGTAGTCAAGATGGTAGCCCAGGTGCTCAAGCCACTTTAAAGGTGAAAACATCACTTAGTATAATGCCTGGTTTCATGGCCTAAACTAGGGAGTGGCAAACGCTAGTTTGTAGGCCATCTACTATCCATGGTATCTACTATATCCTAACATCATAGGGCAAAAATAACATGGACAAATGTTTAAGGTAAAGAGAGGATGATTTCCATATTTCAATAAGACTATTAACGAAAATAAGCAGCAGGCTAAATTTGACCCTGAGGCCAAATTACCTGGGACTACATCTACCCTTGATCTTCACTTTGGAAAGATTCCCTTAAGACCACAATATATTTACTTTTTTAATTTTTTTAAAAGCAAAAACATACCTTTTTGCCAACAGTTGTAAGTTTTCTCAAAACATTAGACTCTATGCATTAGGACATTAGTAGATGATCAAGGAAATTCCTATATGAGAGACACTTCCTTCAAGGAGTAAGATACTGACATAAATAAAGGTGTAATTCTAAGGAGAAGATAAGAATTGGGAGTGAATAATTTTAACCAAGATTATTAGGAAAGATTTCCACAGGTAGATGTTAATATGAGGTGAGCCTTGAAAAATTTATTATTAGAATTTCAGTAGTGAGTCTTGCCCATGTAATTGTAACCCCTCTGTATGGTATTTTCACAATTAAAAAAAAAAGAATTTCAGTAGTGAGAAAAGATTTTTGAACCCAGAGGGGCACTGTTGTAAAAGATCTGAAAGCAGGAGTGTATTGGAACAATGGAGAGTAGCCTCATGTGACTAGATAATATTATAGAAAATTGGAAAAGTAATCATGGGAGATAACATACACCATGTTTAAAAAGAACATGGGCTTGATCCTGTATATAGTGAAAGATATTAAAAAATTTAAGTAATAGGTGTGTTCTAATCTTTGTTGTAATTAGCATTATTTGTTAAGAGTGTTAATGTGCCCAGCATTTGAAGGCTTAAAGGCTTACATCTATGTATGGCTTTATGAAATTGTTCTTGTTCTCCCTCCTAATACTTAGCAGAAAATTAAGGCTCAGAGATATAAAGAACTCATTCAAAGCCATCTAGTTAACAAGGGGTGAGATGAGCCTCAGCCCTTTGAGTGTCAGACTCTCACACTTGGGATGTGTTGGATACCACACTGATGACAACCAGTGGTGGTGTGTAGGATAATTGTTGGGATCCTCTCTTCAAGAAATTAGATAAGAAACATTTATATTGTGATAGAAGAATGGAAAGGAGTTAATAGTGGATATAAGAGACTTGACAAAAGAATCAGCTCCTGAGGGCTGGGAAGATGGCTCAGTGGTAGAGCGCTTGCCTTGCATGCCTGAGGCCCTGGGTTCGATTTCTCAGCACCACATAAACAAAAAGAAAAAAGCCAGAAGTGGCGCTGTGGCTCAAGTGGTAGAGCGCTAGCCTTGAGCTGGAGAGCTGAGGGACAGCGCCCAGGCCCAGAGTTCAGGCCCCACAACCGGACCCAAAAAAAAAAAAAGAATCAGCTGTGGAAAAGTAAAGGGATTTCTAATTTTCTGGTTTTCTTAGCTGTGTGATTAGCCATGTCATAAACTGGGCCTGAGGGGAAGGGTTATACAATAAATAGTTGGTTTTTAGACTTCAGTTGAAAAATGGAAAAATAGTCACCAAGGGCTACTGTGAATACTCACAAAAGTTAATTCATTACATTTGGAATCATCTAGGAATCTGTGTGGGGGAGGGCGGGGGTTGTTGTTTTGTTTTTTTTGGGTGCCAGTACTGGGGTTTAAACTCAGGACCTGGGCTCTGTCCTTTAGCTTTTTGACTCAAGATTGGCACTCTACTTCTGACTTTCGATGGTTTCTGCCCAGACTGGCTTTGAACCACATTCTCAAATGTCAGCCTCCTGAGCAGTGAGATTACAGATATAAGTCACCAATGCCCAACTGAGTATGTGCAGCTTTTAAATCGTCCTGAGAGATGCTGGCATTCTGAACCACTTCAGTAGCACTTCTTGAAAAGTAGTACTGTGTTGACATTTTATTTGGCATAAATTTGACTCTTTAGCATTAATTTGTATGATTTTCATCTTTAATAGTCTTAGGTTGAAATGAGTAGTTGAAATGCTGATGTACAGTTCTAACTTCACAATCCTAATGAAGGATTCAATATGCCATGTTTGTTATGAAGAAAAACATTACTGCTTGATGGTTGCTTTTTGTCTTCACTAACTTATATACTGTTCTTTATAAGTTTCACTTAATATCTTCAAAGTGTAACTAGTCCATTTTCTTCTTGGTGTGCAGATTGCTTTAAATTGTATGGTGAACTTGGCCAAGGGCCGGCCCCATCTTAGCCAGTCAGTTGTGGAAACTTTGCTGACTCAGTTACACAGTGCTCAGGATGCCCATCGGATCCTGATGTGCCATTGCCTGGCAGCCATTGCCATGCAGCTGCCAGTGTTGGGTGATGGAATGCTTGGTGACCTCATGGAACTCTACAAGGTCATTGGGCGATCAGCCACAGACAAACAACAGGAACTTCTGGTATTGTTTTAAACCTGCTTCAAATGACTAGAATCTGGTTTAATGGGAGATGTTTAGAGAAGTCATTACTACTGTTGATGTTACTTAAAAAGCCAAACTAATCCCATGCTGGTGTTTCATACCTGTAATCAGAGTAACTCAGGAGGCTGAGATCTGATGATCAATGTTCAAAGCCAGCCTGGGCAGGAAGGTCTGTGAGATGCTTCTTTCCAGTTAACCAGCAAATGCCTATATAGCAGTGGCTCAAGTGAGAGAGTGCTAGCCTTGTGGAAAAAAAGCTCAGGGACAGCACAGGCCCCTGAGTTCAAGCTTTAGGACTATGACAAACAAAAACAAAATAAGCAGACCAAAAGCATGCTGAAGTTAAAATAAAATTGGTGCACTTGGATCTAGCTCAGTAATAGAATGCTTGTTAGAATCTGCAAGGTCCTGAGTTGGATCCCCAATGCCACACACACGCACACACACACACACACACACACACACACACACACACACGCGCGCGCGTAAATGATAAACTAGTACCAGGATTTTTTTTTTTAACTACAAATTCTTCTTTTAACCTAGCTTAATAGTGTTAGCAGTTGAAGCCCTGGTGTATCTTTTTAATCATTTTCTCTTCCCTTCTCCCAAGAACCAACCATCCTGAGTCTGGTGTTTTTTATTATTCCATGCATACTATACTTTTGGGACCTAAGCATACATCCTTTATTTTTTTTGCAGGGGGGGTGTCCAATAATGGGGCCTGAACTCTGGCCCCGGGCGCTGTCTCTCAGCTGTTCAGCTCAAGGCTAGCACTCTACCACTTGAGCCACAGCACCACTTTTGGATTTTTCTGCTTATGTGGTGCTGAGGAATCAAACTCAGGGCCTTACGCATGCAAGGCAAATGCTCTACCACTGAGCCACCTTCCCAGCCCCACATATATCCTTTAGTAATATACAGTATTATTTGTTCATTTTAGCTTTAAATAAATGTTAAGCTATAAGTAATCTTTTATAGCTTATCTGTTTTGTAATCTGTATTATCTCTATCCATTTCATTGATAAATTATCTCACTATATAACTATATTATCATTTATCCTAATTTATGAGAGTTCTTTCTAATTATCTACTTTTATAAACAGCCTTTTTAAACAGTGGAATAAGTTACTTAATGATGTCAAAATGGAAAATTAAATATCAATGGAAAACAAATGGGTTCTTTTTTTAGGAGCTGTAATTCATTTCTCTTTTGGGTAGGTTATCTAACTATTCGATAAAGTTATGTTATTTTCTTTTTGCCCAATGTTAGGTGAGTTTGGCCACTGTGATTTTTGTAGCTAGCCAGAAAGCATTATCTGCTGAAGTAAAGGCAGTAATTAAGCAGCAGCTTGAAAGTGTCTCCAATGGATGGACTGTGTACCGAATTGCCAGACAGGCTTCCAGAATGGTATGTATATCCCTTCTGAATGTCCAGGATTCATGGAAATTTCACAACATATACCATAAGTTATAAAATCTAAATATATAGGAGAAAAGAATCTAATTTTTTAACCTTTCTCATAAAAAATGGTGTGTTGTTACGAGTAAGTGAAAGGGTGAGCGCTGTCTGACTGTTGTGTGTTAGTACCACTCTCATTTTGCCCTGTGTCGTTTGACCTGAGGCTGTTTCTGTTCCTTTATCAACATAGAACATCTTTCTTCATTTTTTTTCTCCCCAAACTGAACTTGCTTTAGTAGAAATGGGAAAGTTTTAGTATGGTGTAATCTTCTGAGTCATGTGAAAAGCCTATTTTATTAACTATCGACTACAAAGCATGGCTAGTACAGAAATCCTCTGAGGATGAGTCTGGACAACAAAATTTAAAACAACTTTACTCTGGGTGTTCTCTGTTTTAGTTTTCTCAATAGGGGAGGGGCCTTATTGGCAGCCAATTCTTCATTGTAACAAACTATCCCAAGCACTTCAGGACATTGACCTTCCCCTACCTGGAGGCATCAAATAACACCCCAGTAAATTAGCTCATCTAGAATGATAGACAATGCATTTTAAACTAAAATTCTAGACTTGGATGATAGTTAATTCTAGTAATTTTCTCTTTGGAACTGTTTTAGTAAAAGAATCTTAGGTATTATGTTACATAAAAGCAGCTCAGTATATGTTCACTGAAGAAATTTAGAATGAGTCTCAAAGAGTTATGTAATATGAAGAGTGATTGGACAAGTGTATACAGAGTATGGGCTTAACCTTTTCCCTGCTACATCAGCTCTTTTACATATAAGAACTTCATGTGCTTCTTCAATTTCTGTTTTTTAGGGTAATCATGACATGGCCCGAGAGCTTTATCAGAGTCTGCTGACTCAGGTGGCCTCAGAACACTTCTACTTCTGGCTGAACAGTTTGAAGGAGTTCTCACATGCAGAGCAGTGTCTCGCTGGATTGCAGGAAGAGAATTACAGTTCAGCACTTTCTTGCATCGCTGACTCTTTAAAATTCTACCATAAAGGGATTGCTTCCTTAACCGTGAGTACTCTTACTTAATTCCATCTTGGGAGTACTAATTTGTATAAATCTCCCCCAGTTTTAATCCAGTTTTAACTATTTGGAAACCTGCTAGCAGGTATAGTTACAACATCAGTATAATAAATAGGAATAAAGTAATAAATTGGTCATGGATATAAGTCTTAACCCTTCCACCCTAACCTTTTTAATATTCATAGACTGTTGAAAGTTTTCATGTTGTTTTTCAATAAAGTTCTGGGTACATATGTGAGGAAAATTGAATTCATGCAGAAAGGACACATGGCATGGAGATACAACCTTTTTTCTCCGGGTGTCCATTAGTCATCTCCCAACCTAGCCCAGTGTCATCCTCAGACATAAACCTCTGACCTTATCTCATACATGGCTGTTCATCATGAAGTAAAACAGAGCTTCTGGCCCTCCCCATCCTTCCCCCCCTCCCAGTAGTCAGGATTGAAACCAGGGCCTTATGCATGCTGAGTAAGCACTTTACCACTGAGTGTCATCTCCAGGACATTTCTGAGCTTTTTTAAAAAAAGCAAAGATTCTAGTGCTTTTTCACCCTTCTGATATCCAAATTAACAATCAGCCATCTACAACTTTTATTTTCACTGCCATCAAGAAGATGAGAGAAAAATAGATTCTTAACATTCTTAACTTTTGAAAATTTTACTAATTTCTTGGAGTTATATTCCTAAATAAGAATCTGCTTCCCTAAAATGAACACTTTCTACATTAATCATAAGGCATTTTCCCCTAAGAGTAAAGAGGTTTTATAATCAACATCCAGCTTTTGTTTTAGTACTGGGTTTCAACTCAAGGCCTCATACTTGCTAGGCAAGTGTTCTACCATATGTGCCATTCTTCCTGCCTTTTTTTCTTTTTTCTTTTTTTTGGGTCCGGTCACAGGCCTGGACACTGTCCCTCAGCTCTTCACCTCAAGGCTAGCACTCTACCACTTGAGCCACAACTCCACTTCCGGCTTTTTTTTTCTGCTTATGTGGTGCTGAGGAATCGAACCCAGGGCCTCATGCATGCAAGGCAAGTGCTCTACCACTGAGCCACCTTCCCAGCCCTCTTCCTGCCTTTCTGTGTTGTCTTTAAGGTAGTTTTTCTTTATATGCAAGCTGGCCTGGACTGTGATCATCCTTCCTGTGCTTCCTCACACCTCTAGAATGACTGGTGTGGATCAAGTGCCCAGCCCGTCTTGTGAACTTTTTTTTTTCTCCCCAGGCTGTCTTTAAACCATGATTTTCCAATCCCCCAAGTAGCTAGGATTACAGACTAGAGGGAGCCACATGCCTGGCAACATAGAACATTTTAAAAGTGTTTCAACACAACTTTAAAAACGATATCTGGGAG
The DNA here is from genome assembly GCF_000151885.1 of Dipodomys ordii. Lineage (NCBI taxonomy): Eukaryota > Metazoa > Chordata > Mammalia > Rodentia > Heteromyidae > Dipodomys > Dipodomys ordii. The sequence goes on along the minus strand of NW_012267242.1, from coordinate 1,849,982 downwards.
ACACAAACTTTAATACTTGTGTATATGCATTTATATCATACCTAAAATAATGGTGGGCTATCGCAAAAGTAGTACTTCGAGTGAGAGCAAAAAATAGATAGCATAAAATAGAAAAATACAGACTTCTATAGGGAGCATATATTTTGAGTTGATTTTTTTTTGGACAGTCATGGGGCTTGAACCTGAGGCTTGGGTGCTGTCCCAGAGCTCTTTTTCTCAAGGCTAGCACTCTGCCACTTTGAGCCCAGTACCACTTCTAGTTTTCTGATGATTCATTGGAGATAAGAGTCTCACTGCCTTTCCTGCCTGGTCCAGCTTTGAACTGCAATCTTCAGATCCCTAGACTCTTGAGTAGCATGGATTATAGGCATCAGCCAGTAGCACCCAGCTTGAATGGATTCTTTTTGTTTGTTTGTTTTTTTGGGGGGGGTCCGGTCGTGGGGCCTGAACTCTTGGCCTGGGCGCTGTCCCTCAGCTCTTCAGCTCAAGGCTAGCGCTCTACCAGTTGAACCACAGCGCCACTTCCCGCTCTTTTCTTTTTGCATATGTGGTGCTGAAGAATCGAACCCAGGCATGCAAGGCAAGCACTCTACCACTGAGCCACCTTCCCAGCCTTGAATTGATTATTAGAATTGATTCATAGCTATTTAAAACAGGAATTCATAAAGGTTTCTGTTTTTGTTGTTTGTTTTGTTTTTAGTTGGGTGGGCAATCAGAACTCATTCTGAGCTCATGCCTCACTGGGAACTATATTCCTAGTCCTCTCCATTTTAAAGGGTACATTGACTACTATGATTCTAAACTTATTATTATCTTACTACTCTGAGAAATATTGTTGTTTTCTATATTAGGATAATAAATATCATGAAAAATTTAAAGGTGTAATTTTTGGTTCAGATCAATAAAAGCATTTCATTTTCTGGCTTATGTGGAACAGAAAATTATTAATCATTCACTGTAATAAGGATAAAAATTGTCAAGCAGTTAAGACTCACAGAACAGTGGTATACCTGGAATTAATTTTTGAAAAGTATTGAATAGTTCTCTTTTGTGTGTGTGTGTGTGTGTGCGTGTATTTGAAGAGTGTTAATAGTAATTAAAGACTATTCGGGCATAGGCAGTACTGACAGATGAGCCACTGAGACTTAGTCTTGGTTCTGCTATTCATACAGTGTGACTTGAGGTGGATCATTGGATCTCAGATTTTTCTCCTTTTGAAATGGGAGATCTATCCTCCAAATCATAAGAACTTTCTGTACACCAAGCTCTGTGCTTTGAGGATTAAATAAATAACAGGAGCCATGCATTATGACATGTACCTGTTGTCTCAACTACTTGGGGCTAAAGATGAAACAATCACGTGAAGCCAGGTTTAAGGCCAACCTGGGAGACAAGAATTAAAAAATAAATAAATAAATGTTTTCTTCTTGTGAGTTGTCTTAGAGAGGAAAGCAGTATGATCCTTACTGTCCTTGGAAACTTCTAGCATTTTTAGTTGTACTATACTTCTTAGGACTATTTTGTGTGAGGAGGAGGTTGAGCATTTTTGTTTGATCTGTTTACTTGACAAGACTTGAAGAAGGGAGCTTTCTATCTTTTTAACTAGATATAAGCATCGACTGCCCCTTAGCTTCCTGACATGAATTATTTTGACCCAAGATCATATGGCTTTAAGACTCAAGCTTCTCAACTGCTTCAGTTCAGGATTCCATGCCTAGAGGACCCCATAACAACATTAGATGTTTAATTTGCTCATATAGTGACTTAACTAGAGTTATCTTCCTTCTTAGAAGTAAAACAACTGTAAAAATAAAAGACTGGGAGGTAGGGCTTTGACTCAGTGGCAAAGCACTTGCTTAAAATGGGCACAACTCTGGGTTCAGCCCTCAGCACACTATGAAAAAAATTTTTTTTAAAAACAAAGGGTCTAACCCATAGAAACAGCTACCAGCCTCAGTCAGAAGTCTTTGATCCTTATGAAAGATGTCTTTTTTTTCTATTTTCTTTTTAGTTGTAAATCAGAATAGCAACAATTTTCTCTCAAACTGTATCTTGCTTTTCTTTTAATATTCTAATTTATGTTAGCACACTATTGCCAGTGTTTTTATATATCAATGTATTGATATATATTTACTTGTACCCTCGTCATTTATGAAGTTAATAAGCAATAAATTAAATATAGCATGTAGCAACTCAAAAGAGGAAGAAGGAGGGGTAGGGGAATTTGTTTTCATACAAGAACAGTTCAGCTCTCATCTAAGAAATTTAAGACAGTTGAATTGGTGGGGTGCCAGTGGCTCATGCCTATAATCTTAACTATTCAGAAGGCTGAGATCTGACATTTGCAGTTAAAAGCCAGTCTGGGCAGAAAGTCTGAGTCTCTTCCCATTTAACCACCAAAAATCTAGAAGTAGAGCTGTGACTCAAGTGGTAGAATTCCCATCTTGAAGGAGAAAGAGCTAAGGGACACTGCCCGAGCCCTGAGTTCAAACCCCAGTACTGGCATCAAAATTGATTGATTGATAGATTGAATTAATAAAACAATTAAACTGTTAATCATTAATATCTTAGGATGTACTGTTTTATAATTAGATCACAACCTTCTAAAGGTTGAAAACCATAAAGTAAATATATTAAGTATAGTTACTATCTTTACATTATATAAAGGCTTTTTGCACTTTGAGAGGTATATTAGGCAAGTAGACATTTTTATAAATAGTCTTTGCATGTTCAGTGCAAATCTGGGATACTGATATGGGGGGGTGAGGGGTGGTTGTTTTTTGGTAGAATCAGGATTTGAAGTAAGAGCCTTGCACTTACTTGGCTTGTTTGATGGCTGGACTTCTACCACTAGAGCCACACCTCCAGCCCTATTTTTTTTGCTGATTATTTTGGAGATGAAGTCTCCAGATTTTTCTACCTGGGCTGACCTGAAACATCAACCTCCAGAACTCAGCCTCTTGTGTAGCTAGGATTATAGGTGTAAGCCACCAGCATCTGGCTTCCTGTGAACCAGGATTGGGTAAATACATAGATGCAAGCCCTCCAAATTTATAAGGTCAACTTTACTTCTCACTCTCCCATCTTCCTATTGTTTTTACTTTATCCTAAATGTATATATATATATATATTTTTTTTTTATTCCAGGCTGCCAGTACACCACTGAATCCTTTAAGTTTTCAGTGCGAATTTGTAAAACTCAGGATTGATCTTCTCCAAGCCTTCTCTCAACTTATCTGTACTTGTAATAGTCTCAAGACAAGCCCTCCACCTGCAATTGCCACAACAATTGCCATGACCTTAGGAAATGACCTTCAGAGATGTGGTCGAATCTCCAATCAGGCATGTCTTAACTTTCTCTTCAGTGCAATTTTCATTTATACTCTTGGGGCTTCTGAGGTTGTGAAATAAAAAAAAAATCTGTAAAGTTAAAAATCAGTGGTTTAACTCAGACATAGTGTCAAATATTTTAACTCTCTTATCTTGCCAAATAGACTGATATGTTTTGGGATTAATGATGCCTTGGTGGGTACTACATGTTATATCAAGAGATTGGAATTACAACGAGGAAGTTTGGAATGCTTATAACTATTCTAGTGGAAGTTACAAATGTAACTAAAGATAATGTATAAATTATAATCTTGTGAACATTTAGTAGTTTCACTTATAAAAATGAACAATGATGTATGATTTTTCTTTGATTTTTGTTGAAGATTTTTCTGTTTTTATATTTTTAATGTAATTTCTGTTTTTATATTTTTAATGTAATAACAGTTAGATGTTTATCGTTGTTCATTTCTTTTCCTTCTTTATAGATGAAGCAATCCATGGAAGAATTCCGAAGCCTTGCTTCAAGATATGGGGATCTTTATCAGGCATCTTTTGATGCTGATTCAGCAACTCTGAGGAATGTAGAATTGTATCCTAACTTGCTTTATTCTTGTTCTTGGGAACTATCTTTTAAATGTAGACCATAACCAAAATATATATTGATAACTTTCAAGTTTATTATAATAATTTCATACTTTGAAATTTAGAATTTTTACTTTTTTAGCATATACCAGGATTTTAAAACAAAATGGTGATTCAGTGGTAGTCTTTTTCCCCCTCAAGGAAAAACATCCACAGCCTGAATTCTTCCAGGCACTGAGGTATATGCCTATAGTCCCAGCTACTTAGGTGGCTATGATGAGAGGATCACTTGAGCCTAGGAGTTTCAGTCCAACCTGAAGAACATAGAAAGACCTCATCTCCAAAACAGCAACAAAAAACAAAGCAAGCCTGTGTTCTATTAATGTATTGTTTGTGCTGATTTGAGCTACAAATCACCACACATTTTCCCACCAGAAAAACTTCTCATCTCAGCTTGCTTTCTTTGTGGCTACCAAGACCTAGTTATCATTGCCTTTATTTACTTATGATCTATTCAGTACTTTCGGTCATCATTTTAGTCCCCTAAGTCCTCTTTAAGTTCTTCATATTTCCTTATTAGCAACTTCAGATCACTTGTGAAGGAAGAAAGAAATACTTTGAAGTTGTAGGACCTGCCAGTCAGTAGTTCTTGGCTTTTGTTTTACTGACTGAAACCATACATGCTTTGCACTCTGCACCCTATAAAATGCAAATGTTGCCAGGCACCAGTGTCTGATGCCTGTAATCCTAGCCACTCAGGAGGTCGAGATGTGAGGGTTGTGGTTTGAAGCCAGCCTGGGCAGGAAAGTCCCATGAGACATTTTTTATCTCCAGTTAATCACCAAAAAGCCAGAAATGGGGCTGTGGCTCAAGTGGTAGGAACAACAACTAGGCCCTGAGTTCAAGTCCCAGTACCAGCACACACACAGAATTTGTCCATATATACTCCAAAATAATTTTAAGACAGTTGACAGATCCTTGAGCCCCTACTTAGGAACTATCAAGGTAAAGGCACTATAGATAATAGGGGTTTTTTTCTTTTGGTTTTAAAAATCTGCCCATGAAACTTCTGTTGTTTCTTTGCTTCAAATTCTTATGAAGAACTGCTGTAATTAATACATAAAAACAAAGTTTCTGTGAATGAATTTCACATTGAGCAGCCTCTGAAATATTCTTCCTGGAACAGAATTTGAGGATCACTAGTATAAGCAATATACATCATTTGAAAGGAAAAAATACAGCTCCACACTATTTGAGCTTGTAACATGATCACTTTCTCTAAAAGCTGTCCTCCTCTTGACTTTAATACTCAGGTAATATAAAATATAAAATGGATTTCCGTGTTTTCATGTCTAACTTAACATTAATTTAGACAGCAGCAGAGCTGTTTGCTGATATCTCATGCAATAGAAGCCCTAATTTTGGATCCAGAATCGGCAAGGTAATTTCTATAATAGTTTGTATTATAATTTTTTTTTTGGGGGGGGGTCCAGTTGTAGGGCCTGAACTCTGGGCCTGGATGCTGTCTCTCAGCTCTTCAGCTCACAGCTAGCGCTCTACCACTTGAACCAAAGTGCTACTTCCGGCCTTTTCTGTTTACGTGGTTCTAAGGAATGGAATCCAGGGCCTCATGCATGCGAGGCAAGCGCTCTACCACTAAGACACCTTCCTAGCCCTAAAATATTTTCAAATGTTATTTTGCCTTTCTTTCACAACAGTGTCTTAGAAAAGGAATTTTAGAAGAAAAAGCAAAAAGGATGTAGTCTTCTTAACACTTGCCCAGGGTCATATAATTAGGAGAAAACATAAAATTTTCTGACTCCAGATGGTCTAGGGAAATATCCTGCCTTTTATTTGCAAAACACTGATTTGGATAAATAATTGAGCAGTTTCTTGTATAATTGAGCTTTATTGTGAAAGATTGTGAGGTAATAATACTACTAAACTTGAACTGGAAATTTTATTCTTTGGTTTCACAAACCAAAAGATATTCCTGGTTTTTCTATATTAAAATTCTTATCCCTGCCAGGCATCAGTGGCACACACCTTTAATCCTAACTACTCAGGAGGCTGAGCTCTGAGGATTGTGGTTCAAAGCCAGCCTGGGCAGGAAAGTCTGTGAGTCTTATCTCCAATGAACCACCAGAAAACTGAAAGTGGTGCTGTGGCTCAAGTGGTAGAGTGCTGGCCTTGAGCTGAAGAGCTCAGCTCAGGGAGAGCGCCCAGGCCCAGCGTTCAAGCCCCATAACTGACAAAAAAAAAAAAAAAAAAAAAGTAGTAGTTTAGGCGTTTGTAGCAGTAGTGGAAAAAAGAAGAAACAAAGGTGAAACATTTCCTGGAATGATCTGTATACTAGCTCTCTTTGCACAGTCCTGGTTGTTTTTATTATTATTATTTCTATGCTTAGATTAATTTCCTAGCCATATATTTTCCATTGTAATTTATACCCATCATGCTTATCCAGTGATTTGTTCAAGACCATTTTGTTCTATGGCATTCCTCAATTCACTCTGTTTTTAGCTGTTATTCGTGTGTCTTTATTGGTAATTTGGCAATTGTCTATGAATTTATTATAATCTTTACAAATATATCTTCTGTCTTACTTCATGGCTGTGACTGCTTTACACTTTTTCATACTACCTAACAACTGGAGTGGCTAAGATTTCCATCATTTGAAGTCAGTTCTGTGTTTAAATTCCAGCTTGCCATTTACTGGTTATCTGAGTAAAGGCAAATTAACCTGTCTAAGCCTCAGTTTTTTTTAATCTATAACTTTGTGTTACTGTTACTTGTTTTGTTTTGTTTTTGTGCCTGTACTGGGGCTTGAACTCAGAACCTCATGTTCTTGCTTGGCTTTTTGCTCTACCACTTGAGCCACATCTCCACTTCCAGACATAACTTCATTGTTTTTAAAATTAACATGAATGTAGACTGTGCTTAACACATTTAACCATTGAACTTACTGTTTTATGTGATTATTTGATATTGATCTTCACTTCAGTTTCCAGGAATATGGATCTACCGGAGCAGCCCATGCTGATAGTGAATATGAGAGAAGAATGATGTCTGTATATAATCATGTCTTGGAGGAGGTAGAATCACTCAATCGGAAATATACTCCCGTTTCTTACATGGCAAGTTACATTCATTCTGTTGAGTTTTTGTTACTCTGACATAAGGTTTTTTTTTTAATTAATCTTTGATAATTATTAGGTGAGTCTAACAAATTAACATCTTGCCTATTTAATTATCAGGAGAACAGGGCTGATATAACACCTGCCTCATAGCATTGAAGGATTAAATGGGATTGTCTTTTATACCACTAGGTATATCTCTGTTACAAAGCCACAGTGACATTTAAAATCTCTACTCAAATGGAGACAAGCTTTTTAAAAATAAAATACATCAAGTCAGGCACCGGTGACTCTTCACTAGTCATCCTAGATGTATGTGTGTGAGGCTGAGATCAAGGTCACAATTCCAGACTGGCCTAGGCATTAAAATCCACAAGACCCAAGCTGGTCTGTATCTGCCAGTCATTCCTAGCTACATCAAGAAATGAAAAGCAGGAAGATAACAGTCTAGGTGTAACAAGTGCTAAAAGTGGCTGGAGGCATGCATGAGTGGTGGAGAACCTTGGGAGAGTGGAGAAAGGGGGTAGGAGGAGGAGAGAGAGAAGAGGCAGAGGCAAGAAATCTGGTTTCTTTTCCTCTTCTACAATAACTCTAATCCCTTCCTTTTTTTTTTTTTTTGGTCGGTCATGGGGCTTGAACTCTGGGCCTGGGTGCTGTCCCTCAGCTCTTCAGCTCAAAGCTAGCGCTCTACCACTTGAGCCACAGCACCACTTCTGGCTTTTTCTGAGTGCTTTATTAGAGATAAGGGTCTCATGGATTTTCCTGCACAGGCTGGCTTTGAACCTGGATCCTCAGATCTCAGCCTCCTGAGTAGCTAGGATTACAGGTATGAGCCACCAGTGCCCAGCTCTAATCCCTTCTTAACAGCCTGTCCTCTACATACCATGTTGGAGGTTAGAGCTTCAACACTGTATATGAATTTAAGAGGATACAGAAATTCAATCTATAATAGCCATTCTTTGAACTTTGGGGCCTGGAGAGTTTCTCTTCTGCTCATACATTAGCTCTCCTGGCTTCTGCTCTTTTTTCTATACTCTCATCCTTAGTCATCTGTTTTAGAAGAAAGTAGAAAAGTTGTTTCTACCCTAAAGAAATAGATTAGATCTAGGAATGAATATCCTCCTTGACATTATGCTTTTCATGTAAAAGTTGTTGTAGTATTTGTTGAATTGATACAGCCTGTTTGACATTGAGATTGGTTGCTAGGGGAGATTGTGAAACTAAGTGCTATCCTGAGAAATTAAATAGATGCTGAACAATAACTTCCTTTTGTAGTTGAATATAATGGAGAGAATGAGATGTTTCTGTCCAGGATGAAATAGAGAAAAGAACCCTGGTTCACACAGATCTAGGTTCAGATTTCCCCCCTTCCCCCAATTTTTTTTTTTGACGGGGGAAGGGGAAGGAGTACTGGGGTTTGCACTTGGGCTTCTGGGTTGTTCAGCTGTTGTTCTACCACTTGAACCATATCTCTACCCCTGATTTTTGCTGATTATTTTGGAGATGGAATTGCAGACTTTTCTTCCCTGACTGACTTAGGACCTCAGTCCTCTAATCTGAATAGCTAAGACTTGTGGATATGAGCCACCAATATGCAGTCTTGGTTCAGATTCTTGCTCAGCCAAGCTCTATGACTTTGGATAAATTACTTAATGTTCACTTATATGTGATGGGAAAACCTACCTCATAAGATTATTAGGAACTTTAATGAAATAATTCTTCTTAATGTCTAACAGTGCTTGGTATAATTGTAGCTACTAATTAATAAAATATTAATTTCCTTCTCTCCTTCTAAACTGCATTTTATATTCTGAGCCCCCAAATGTAGCTCAGACAGGCATTTATTGAGTCTTAGGAATAGGAAAATGACAAAGACACAACCTTTCCTCAAGTTGCCTGTGATCTTAAGAAGGAACAACACATGTACCTAAGTAGAGTTTTTGTATAAGGTAGAGATATAACACAAAAGAGAAGTTTGCTGGTTTAGTGTGGAAATAATTGACCAGCACTGCCAAAAAAAAAAAGAAAGAGAGAAGCAAAAGTAATTCTTGTGAAACATTGGTTCCACCAGAGCTATGATGAATCCACCACATGCTTCCCAGAATCCTTAGTTCAGGAGGATGTGTAGTGCTGCTTTGGCAATAAAACTCACCTGCCTGAAACCAGTAACAAATGGATTTTTCCATCTTTTTTCCATAATGCCCAATTTTTTAAAGCCATGTGTACAGCTTGAGCAACTAGAGGGCACTCTACCCTGCCTTTACTGTCTAGTGGTTTTCAATCTGCAGTGGTTCTGGGGGTAGGAACAGGGCATAGAGATTGCAGTAGACTGAAAAAGGCATAGTACATAGAATGGTACTGATTTATCCCAAGTTAAAAACATTCTGATGTGGCTTTAATTTACTTTTATCTATTTTTAAATCACTGATGGAATAGCACATAGTCACTAAGAAGTTAGGCAGCCCAAGTTCTAGTCCCACTTTGTTCCATTTCATAACTGTGATCTTTTTCATTAATAAACTGGAAAGTTAACCTGGGTAACCTTCCTTTTTATTTTATTTATTTATTTATTTATTTTTGAGACAGGATCTCAAGACTGAGCTCATAATCCTTCTGCCCCAGCCTCTTGAGTGCTGTAATTATAGGCATGCACCACCACACCAGGCCTTCTTTGAACTCTTGAGTTATATGACCTCTTTCACTTAAATTCAGTGTTTCTGTTCCAATGAAGTTATGCTGAGATTATCAAAACTCACATGACTGAAATCAGTTTTAGAAATAAAGTATTTTATGAAAGTTTCACAATCCCACGAAAGCATAATTACAAATAGCAACTAAAGATTAAAATTATCTTTAATCTGAATTCTAGTCAGTTTGTACCATTGCTTACTCTGGGCATCATAGCTATTGGGACAAAGAAGCTAACTTGTAGAGATGAGATGAAAGAATAAACTCTCTCAAAGCCAAGATTCTATAGGGATTGGTTCCTTTACCATACTCTTTGTTATACTCTGCTCTATGATAGTTGTTCTATATTTTAGTATCTAAAATGATCCATTAATACTATATTTAAGCTGGCTCATGCCTGTAGTCCTAGCTACTCAGGAGGCTAAGATCTGAGGACTGAATCTGAGGACAAGAAAGTTCGTGAAACTCTTACCACCAGTTAACAACCAAAAAAACCAGAAGTGGGGGCTGGGAAGGTGGCTCAGTGCTAAAGCGTTTGCCTTGCATGCATGAGGCCCTGGGTTTGGTTCCTCAGCACCATATAAGCAGAAAAAAGCCCAAAGTGGCACTGTGGTTCAAGTGGTAGAGCAGCGCTAGCCTTGAGCACAAAAGCTCAGGGACAGCACCCAGGTCCTAAGTTCTTGCCAAAACCAGCTCGCAGGTAACACACACACACACACACACACACACACACACACTTCTTGCCAGAACCAGCTCGCAGGTACACACACACACACACCCATACCTAGTAGTTATAAGCTCTAGAAGTATGCAATTTGCCTAGTGCTTGGCCTTGAGCAGTGTGGATTTCTTCCCATTTGTGATTTATTTCTTATGAAATACAGTTCAAGATAATGTAATAATCTATAATTCTTGACATGAATGAGTGAACCGGTATACATCCTGAATGTTGTGCATATTGCTTATTGATAGGAACTTTTATGATAATTTTCAGCATACACAATGTTAAATACCTTCCTGAATGTACGATTTGTTGATGAAATTCGAAAACTTACTCTATTTTTGTTTTCCTCAGCATACAGCATGCCTCTGCAATGCCATCATTGCCTTGCTGAAAGTACCCCTTTCATTTCAGAGATATTTTTTCCAGAAACTGCAGTCTACCAGCATCAAGGTAATATAGGAAGAAGATTAACATTAACATATGTTGAAACAAAAAAAAAATCTATCGTTAATTATATAGGACATAGCTATACTTCAGGATCTTAACTTGGGTTTTAACAAAATTTGTAAGTTTAGTTGTATGCTTTTCCTCCCTTTAACAAATGATTTGGTGAAGGCAATGGTATTTGAGAGCTAAACTTACCCTTTTAAACTTTTGGTGATAAATATATGGGGACATACATTTGAGTAACTGGAGATAGTCCATTGTCACTTACCTCTAGCAGTAAGTTGGTGATTTTATCATAATCATCCAGAAAAATCTTGAACTGAGTCTGTCTGACCAAGCTATTCAGACCCAACTTAGACTGAAGCAGGTCCAATAAAATATTACCGGTTGTGCCTTCACAGTCCTTTTGTCTTTTGAGTCACAAGTTTTGAGGAACTGGCCAATAACTAGAGTTACTTTTTGAACTCATTTAAACCACTGGTGGCTCTTGCTACTTAGGAGGCTGAGAGCTGAGGATTGAAGCCAGCTGGGGCAGGAAAGTCTGTGAGACTCCTATCTCCAGTTAACTACCAAAAAGCTGGAAATGGAGCTGTGGCTCAAGTGGTAGAGCACTAGACTTGAGTGGAAAAAGTTCAAGGACAGCACCCAGTTCAAACCCCATTTAAAAAAAAAAGATCAGAAGGACTGAAAGGTATAGCCCAAATATTAGAATGTTTGAGAACCAAAGTTCAACCTCCAAAAAAGCTGTTTTTGAATCTTAGAATGTTGGGAAAGGAGTGGATTTTCACTTCTAAGAGATTTCCTGAATTATTCTTGTCACTTGCTGTCTTCAGTGAACTTTTGCCCTCATTTAGATGTTTTTGGTAACAAATAACTGAATTCCATTTCAAAATGACTAATCAGGAAAATTAGTTATCTAGACAAGAATTCCTCCTAAAGCATATTGACTCCAGGGTTGATTAGTTCAGTGGCTCAACAATATTATCAGTAACTCAATTTTTTTTTTTCATCTAGCAAGACTTGAGCTTTCTGAATTTGAAATATATTTGGGACTTTAAATATTTTCTTTTTAAATTTAATTTTTTAAAGAACAGTTGTATTTGTTTAACATACAGAAGACCTTAGGTTCAGTTCTCAGTGCCTCTGACCAAAACTCATGGAAACTTACTTTGTGGAAATTTACATTTTTATATCATGACTTCATTATGCAAGTAATCCTAGCATTTAATGTTCATTTGCATTTGAACTTAATCTGTTCTAAATTACCTAAGAGTATAGAGACAGCAGCTAGACATGAACATTTCAGTACATTTCCTACTAAAAGAGATTCATTGTCACTGAAAGTTCTGCCACAAACCCTGACAGAGCAGTGCCTTAGCTTGTCTCTAATTCTGTTGCCCTTGAACAAAACTGAAGTCTGGGATTAAAAGCTCTATAGTATTTAAGAGACAAAAGGCATAAGGAAGTTGGGCTTGGAAGGTCTTTCTGCCTAGTTATCCTAACATGGGTATAGTGGGGTGCTTAGGCCACTGTGTTAGTTATTACCAGTGGTTAGCAGAAGGAAGCTTGCTCTAAGTTATTGGCCATTTATTTGATGTTTGCATTCCAGCTTGCACTGTCTCCATCCCCTCGGAATCCTGCAGAACCCATTGCTGTACAGAATAACCAGCAGCTGGCGTTAAAGGTAGAGGGTGTGGTTCAGCACGGGTCTAAACCAGGACTCTTCCGCAAAATTCAGTCCGTCTGCCTGAATGTTTCTTCTACACTACAGAGTAAATCAGGACAAGACTACAAGGTAATTTCAAAAACCGGCAGAATTGTGATGCAGGTTTTACCAGCTTAGTTTGCCAGTGTTCTTTTGTGATTAAGCAGGTGGCAGTTTTGCCTCCAGAGGGATCAGATGAACATAAAAGCAGATAGTGGGGTTTGAGGAGACTTCCTTTCCTCTGCCCAGATAATCTAGGCAGATCCAATAATGATTTTAATTACTTTTAGAGCTATAGAGGCAACTAACTCAGGTGTGTAACTTTACAGAATAAAGATGGGGATTGGGATGTAGGGAGGAGAGAACATGGAGAGAGGCAGCCTGTGAGGGGGTTGAAAGGCTCTGGGAGCTTATTCTGATCAAGGAGAGGTAAGTGGCAATGTCACTTATTGTTGGGCCAGTAGACCCAAGTGAGCCCACCTGGGTGCACATTCCAGCTCTGCTTTATTATCACCTTGGGCAGCTTACTTAACCTCTCTGTCTTAGCCTTCTCATCTAAACAGCAAGGATGATTGATAATAGTACCTTGTATCTTGGTTGTTTGCAAGGACTAAACCGAGTACCTAGAACAAGAGCCTCTGAATGAATGTAGCTACTATTACTCAATTCATTCATTGCAGATACCCATTGACAATATGACCAATGAGATGGAGCAGAAAGTTGAGCCTCATAATGATTACTTCAGTACCCAGTTCCTGTTGAACTTTGCTATCCTTGGAACACATAACATCACAGTGGAATCCTCAGTGAAAGACGCCAATGGCATCGTATGGAAGACTGGCCCCAGAACTACCATATTTGTCAAATCTCTGGAAGATCCTTACTCCCAGCAGATTCGCCTACAACAGCAGCAAGCCCAGCAACCCTTACAGCAGCAGCAGCGCAATGCCTACACACGGTTTTAACCATGTCATGCGCACACTGCAGACTTCCAAGGGATTGACCAAACTGACTGAAAAGGTTTGCTTTTTCATATTAAGTATGAAAATTATCATGTGAAGTCCACTTACTCATTGATTTCTGCAGTGTAACATTCTGGGGGGGAAATTCTCCTTTAATTTTTTTTATTTTTTATTTTGTCGGTCATGGGGCTTGAACTCTGGGCTTGGGCGCTGCCCCTCAGCTCTTCAGCTCAAGGTGAACACTCTACCACTTGAGCCACAGCTCCACTTCTGGCTTTTTTCTTTTTGCTTATGTGATGCTGAGGAATTAAACCCAGGGCCTCAGGCATGCAAGGCAAGTGCTCTACCACTGAGCCACCTTCCCAGGCTCCTTAAAATTTTTTGAGAAATTATTTTGAGAAATAACTGGTTTCCTATCCCAAAAGATGTTATTTTCTTGTTTCCTTCTAAAGGAAGTCCCTTATATTTAACATTTTTATTTTATTGCTGTTGCTTTGTTTTTGGGTTTTGTTGAGTGGTGGTGGTTGTTACTGAGTGTGTACTTTTTCTTCTCCTTTTAAGAATAGTCACATATTGAGGTGACTGGATTAGTAATTTGATTGCCTCACTACCAAACTACAAGGCTTGCTGCTTGACATCAACCTGGAATGCTAAGCTAGGCACTGGGAAATGTGACCAGTCCACACAGGGTTTGCTATGGTAGTAGTCACGCCATAGGCTCCAGAGCATGAGGCCTGCAGTCTAGCAGGATTGAAACATGCTACTGCATTGTTTTAACCACTTACCTGTCTCTTCCTATACTACACCAATCTTAATTTATTTACGTTTAGTATTTAATAGACTCACAGAGCAGCTAGCAATTACATAGAAAAATTGCAAGTTAATTTGCTGTATTTTCTGATATTTGTGTGGTTAATATATGCTTTTTCCATTGTTTGTACAAGTGGGAAAAAAATCACGTTTATTCTCTTAATGTTTTAAGTTAAAAGGGACAACTCTTTAGTTATTACTTGACAAGGTATGTGATGTTAGATTGGATTGTGTGGAAGGAACAATCTCTTTAACCTCAATCTGTTGGGATGCTCAGGGAATATAATTTTCTGGCTAGCCAGAAAACCCCTTTTTTTTCTATTACAATATTGGTTGAAAACCATATAATAACATACTTTCTTGTCTTAACACACTATAGTAGGTATTAACATAACTGTTTCTGAAGATCATTAAGTGATAGGGCATCATGAATTCTGAACTTTAGGGTGCTGGCAGGATTGCAGATATTGATAATAGTTAATTGGGCTGGATGCAGCTGCTAATATCAAGAAGGTACATTCCCTGGAATTTCCCCCTTTTAAATAAATCTCCCGATTTCTTTGCTTGTGTTTTAACTTTTTCTTATCAAGGTCACATGGATTCAAAGGTGGGCTAGAGTTCAAGTTTTAGCAAAAGGAGTTGTTTGTTTTTGTATTCTTGTTTTTCAAAAACTTGTCTTTTAACCTCTAGGAACAAGAAGTAATGGCAATTCTGATCCCTTCAAGATCACTTGGGTTGATGAACAATATATGGCCCCATTGTGAATAATAGTACACTATGCTGTCCTGTCCAGATATCTTCATAAGCAAGTCTTTGGGGTCCACTGTAGATCACTTCTCTATAGAAGCCCACCAGTATCTTTGGTGGGCATCTAGGACCATAAGATTTGGGGAAAATAACCAGAATGGTAGGGAAGAAGTACAGAATTCTTTGTCCTTTTTGGTTTGGAAAGAGCTGAATCAAAAGCCTGGGTTCTTGGGGCTGGGAAGGTGTCTCAGTGGTAGAGCGCTTGCCTTGCATGCTTGAGGCCCTGGGTTTGATTCCTCAGCACCACATAAGCAAAAAGAAAAAGCCAGAAGTGGCGCTGTGGCTCAAGTGGTAGAGCGCTAGCCTTGAGCTGAAGAGCTGAGGGACAGCGCCCAGGCCAGGGTTCAGGCCCATGACCGGACCCAAAAAAAAAAAAAAAAAGCCTGGGTTCTTTTGGCTTTGATGATTTAACTCTACCACTCTCTAAAATTATTTTCTTTGTAAATTACCAAGTTAGATTAGATTTCTTCGAGCATTGCAGTATCAGGTAACCCAAAAACAAAAAATGAAAAATTGGAAAAACGTTTTTTGAAGCTTTTTTTTTTTTTTTTCTGTCAGTCGTGGGCCTTGAAATCAGGGCCTGGGTGCTGCCCTAAGATTTTTCACGCAAGGCTAGCACTCTACCCCTCCACCACTTTGAGCCACAGCTCCACTTCCAGTTTTCTAGTGGTTAATTGGAAATGAGTGTCACAGACTTTCTGCCTGGGCTGCCTTGAAACTGCAATCCTAAACTTCCTGAGTAGCTAAGATTATGGGCGTGAGCCACCAGCGCCTGGCTTTTTTTTTGTAGTTTTTAATGCTGGTGATTAAACCTAGAGCCTTCCACATGCTAAGCATCCACTCTACCACTGAGCTATACTTTGACAACAGTTCCTGGAAAGTCTTTATTTTTTAATTAAGTAGCTAATATTACAGTGTGGATTTCAGGTTTCTGGAACTTTCAAAGTAGAATTATCTAAAAAAGGAACAAATTTAGAAAGCCACCAATTCCTTTGAGACCTTCCCAGATTTTGAGTCCTTAAAAGACTTTTTGTTAAGTATGAAAATTCTGACTTAGTGTACTACAGGACCCCTGGCACAAATTTGGGAATGAATTATTAAGAACAAATTCAAATATTTCGGAGTATGAAAGTAACCATGCAGCAGCAAAAAAAAAAGTATGTTATTTAGACACAAGGACAGAATTCTGGTTTTATAGTCAGTATAATTACTGTATTCTTTTTGCATCAGTTTTTTCTTCAGGGGGAGGAGCTGCTTATCATTTCAATACCACAATTAATGAAAAGAAAAATTAGTCAAGCAAAGACAAAAGATAAACATTCTAAATTATGAAATAAGCATGTTCCAAAAATTTAGAAGTATGGATTATAAAAAGCACTGATTGAATCTAAGAAGACAGGGCTATTTGTTCTTAATGTGTAGTGACTTTAATGTAGCCTAAGAGCTGATGCGACAGCCTTTGAAGCCACACTACCCAGGTCAGACTTCAGCTCTACCTCATTTCCTGAGGTTGGACAGCTACTTAAAGGGCATCCTTTCCTTACTGTATCTCAATAATAGGAAAATAGTGTTTCAAGTGTAGGTATAACACACAAATCCTTCCTGCCCCCAGCAGACAAATGTATTTGCTGTTAGAATTATTGCTAGTATCATTATCCTGTTTTTCAGTCTTAGGTCAGTTCTTAAACTTGGCATTTTATCTCTTCCAAATAAAAAGTTACTTTTCCCCTGCTACTAAATATATTCAAACTATCTTTCTTTATGCTCAGTCTTAGTGTAAAATAGCAAAAATAATGCTGACCTAACAAAAACACAATTTTTATTAGAAATCGTTAAAATATTTCAAGGTAAACATACAAAGAAAATTACGTAAAATACTTTTATGCTGGTTTCCTTCAATGATGATAGCAATAGTGTATTGACCATATAGAGATTAAAATACTGTTGCACTTCACCTCACACCAAAGATCTTCTGATGTGCCCTATCTATCTCCAACTAACCAAGATGTCAGATAATTTATAGTTGGAGGCTAAGTCACTCTTCTGTGAAGAACTAACCAACAAAGAAGATCTGCATATCCTTGCAATGACCTTGTAAATTCTGTTTATAAGAATTAATGCACCATGGATCCTTAAGTAGGTCACTGGTTTAATAAATGCCAGCAGAATATTGGGGGATATGACTCAAGCAGGAGAATGCCCAAGGGCCCTGAGTTCAATTTCCAGTATTCTGTCTCCCTATTGCCTCCCACAAGAAAAGATAATTCCAGAACTATAGTTTGATTCAAAGAAGGGATTGTTGAAAAAAAAAGATGAGCTGCCACTTGGTATATGGAGTATAAGCAGCACTGGCCAATAGAACTTCCTGCGGTAATGAAAACATTCGTAAGACTACACTGTCCAATAGAGCCTCTAACTTTTTTTTTTTTTTTTTGGTCGGTCGTGGGGCTTGAACTCTGGGCCCGGGCGCTGTCCCTGTGCTCTTCAGCTCAAGGCGAGAACTCTACAGCACCACTTCTGGTTTTCTAGTGGTTTATTGGAGATCAGAGTCTCACGGAGTTTCCTGCCCGGGCTGGCTTTGAGTGGTGATCCTCAGATCTCAGCCTCCTGAGTAGCTAGGATTACAGGCGTGAGCCACCGGTGCCCGGCTAGCCCCTAACTTCTGTGTACAGAAGTACTCACTTTTTAAGACATGGCTAGTATGGTGAAAATGGAATCTTTCATTTACTGTTAGTTCCATTGAATACCTTTGTGTAGCTACTGCCTACAATATGGGATGGCATAGGGAATGAAAGAAGAAGCAACGAGGACTTTTACTTTAAGACCTAGATAAAACCCTCAAGTAGGCCGCTAGATGAGGCATTGAAATCGTTCGATGTACTACAGGTTCCACATGGAAGCGCATAGCTAACAGTGGATTGGGTAATGCAATCCTGTGTGGCCCAACAAAACCCTGTTCTACAGTGCTGGAGTTAGCTTCTATCAATCAAACTGAAAGTACAAGGGGATGTGTGAAAGGCTGAAGGTCTGGTGAGTTGGCTTAGATTTCCTACCAGCAGCACCTCACAGGAGCTTCTCCCCTGCCCTTTCATTCTTGCCCAAGAGTACCTTTAACATCAGAAGCTGTGCTTTACTGTCCCTGCTGGAACCAGTCCACTTGCCTATGGTAGATCTCAGTACAGCAAACTATGAGCAACTGAGTTTTGAATTACAGTTATGATTAAAACAGAGCAACACACATTTCTAAGGGTAAGGAAACAACCCCAAATGAATTAGAAAAATCAGGAAAATGAGAAAACTCAGGAAATTCCCAGAGGTCAGGATATGTCATAGAAAGCAGGTATGTAAAGAAGAATACTACTTTCTCAACTCCCTTTAGGTTTCTTTCTTTTGTTGTTGTTGGTGTGGGGGCTTGAACTCTGGGCCTGGGCACTGTCCCCCAGCTCTTCAGCTCAAGGCTAGCACTCTACCAGTTGAGCCACGGCGCCACTTCTGGTTTTCTGGTGGTTTGGAGATAAGAGTTTCACAGACTTTCCTGCCCGGGTGGGCTGGCTTTTAACCGAGATCCTCAGATCTCAGCCTCCTGAGTAGCTTGGATTACAGGTGTGAGCCACTAACGCCTGGCTCCCTTTAGGTTTCTTAGGGATGTTATTTGTGATGTGTGTATGTGTCTGTCTGTGCATGTATCTGTGTGTGTGCACATGCACATGAACCACAGCTCTGCTTCCACGTTTTGAGTAGTAGATTGGTAATAGAGTCTCATGGACTCCTACATGGGCTGGCTTCAAAACTGTAACCCACAAATCTCAGGCTCCTGAGTAGCTGGGATTATAAGCATGAGCCACCAGCATCCAGTGTCATTTGTCAATTTTAATGAAGCTTATTTGTGAAAGTGAATCAAGTGTTTAGATGACTAGGAACCCTCACAATAGGACTAAATTAGATTGAGAATTAGGAAAGGTTACCAGTGCCTAGAGCCTCTGTGTCCTAAGATCTGTCTGAGAAGCGAAACAGTGGAGCTAATGAGGCTTCTGCTTCCATCACCTCCTGATGACATGCAATGAGTGAGCTGAGCAGAGTGAACTGTTAACACTTGCATCCCCACACCCTTGTTTTTTTGTCCCTACCCACCAGCAAGTGCAGATGCCATGTAATAGGGAGAGCAGCTCCCATCCTGCTGTGAGCTGCGTATAACCAGGCTTGATCTGAAGATGGGAGAATCCACGGAAGACCCCTCAAAGTTCTGTAGTCTCCTGGCGGAACCGGCCCTCTCATGTCCGAGAACATAGAGAAGGTTTTTATAATAAAAGCTGAGAAATGAAGCACAAAAACATGCCACCTCTGGGTTTTCTTTTTTGTCCTAGGAATTGAACTTGGGCTCACCAGGCAGGTCCTCTGTCACCTCAGACACAATCCCGCACATGTTCTAAACAGTTGTTTTTTTTTCAGTAGTTCTGGGATTTAAGATCAGGGCATTGTACTTGCTCGCCAGGCGCTCTATCCTTGTCTTCTGAATCTTGATATTATCCTTTAGTAACAAGCAGAAGGGAAATAGAGTAATTAGGAAAACAGACTTTTTGCAACACTTAAAATGCTTATGTCCCAGCCTGCCAGTGGTGGCTCACACCTGTAATCATAGCTACTCAGGAAGCTGAGATCTGAGGATCAGGGTTTGAAGCCCGTCAAAAAATGGAAGTGGTGCTGTGGCTCAAGTGGTAGAGCCCTAACCTTGAGCACAAAGAGGGTCAGGGACGAGCACCCAGGCCCTGAATTCAAGTCCCACAACTGACAAAACAGACACAAAAACACACCGATGTCCCTTCTTGGTCTCTACTAGGCATGATCAGAGAGGGGAGAAGGGAAAAAAGGCAAGTTCCTGAAGAATAAGCTACGTGACCTCAAGGAACTGGAGTTCATACTCAAAACTTAAAATGTATTGCTGCTGCTTTGGCCGGGCCATTGCGTGACTCAAAATGCCTCTGTCACATTCCAAGAGACCAGGGACATTGAGAAAGAACTGTAATCACTGAATCACTTAAGCAGCATCAGTTCTTTCCTACTCGGTGGTTATTTTGTCCCCTGGGATGCTCAAAAGTGTATTAGTCCTGGCTGGGTTTGCCGTCTCTCGGCGAAGGAGTACCTCTGGACTCTCCTTGAGAGCCCTTGACATAGGAGAACACAGAGTCTCAAGCGCTACCCCAGCCTCCACACCCACATCCACCCCTGCCCAAGTGGCTGATGGAAAACATTTCCTCATCCTGAGCGCTCAAGGTAAGTCAGCTGACATTACAGCCCCGCAGCTCTTCAGCATTTGTCTGAGCCATAGCTTGTGAGCTTGGTCGTGACCAGATCCATGCCAAAGGCACAGCCAGCAAGGCCACACAGTCTAGACTCCCATCAGGTGACTTACCAGGCACTGGGAAGGGAGATGGCACATTCTTTGTGTGCCACTGGTTCTCACAGAGACTGGGGTGAAGGCTGATGATGAAACCCTGCCGGATGAGCCTGAGCTGATTCGGTGTCTGATGAGTTTCACCAGGGAAGAAAGAAGAAATAGGCTTTTCCATGGCTGCCTTAAACCTGCTACAGGTCTCTGTTGGAGGGAGATGGAAAACTCAAAACTCTGTCAGAGAGAAATAGCTCTGATCAGAGCGTGGTCATCTATAACTCTGAACTGTTCCACAGTGAAAAAGGCACTTAACCTTCCAGCCCTGCAGAAACACCCTCAGACCAGTCCATCCAATTGTCTCTGCCCTTTGTGTACCTCTGACCCAATACACATTCAATATTGCATACAGTGACCTAGACACATGGTGGAAGATGTCATCATGTCCTGCTCATAGAAACAGATTGCTCCTTTTAATATCCCCTGCTCCACTGCAAACCCCTGGTTATTTTCTGTGTCAGTACTAGGGATTGAGCTCAGGGCTTGGCATTCACCGTGCCTTAGTATTTTGGTTCCAGGTTAGCACTCTACCCCCTGAGCCACAGCTCTACTTCCATCCCTGTTTTCTGAGCATTCCTCATACCTCTGAGCTGTGGTTTCATCTGTCAAGAGGAGCTAGTAAGTACCCTGTTCAAGAGTGGTGAAGACTAAAGATAACACATACAGCCTGGTACCTGGCTGGTGCCCACCAAATGTTGCGCAGATCCCTTAGAGGTGAAGTGTGTGGGCCCAGACAGCATCTGGGCGAGAAATGTCCTTTTAAGACAGGTTTGTGGTCAGCTCTTGCCTCTGAGAAGAGTAACGTTCCAGATCATTGGAGGACCAAAACTTCACAGACTCAAGAACTCCTTTTGGTGTCTGTCATCTTCCTGACCAACACAAGTCCAGAGCTGAGCTGAGGCTGGAAGAAGTAAGGGAAGCAAAACCAGCACAGTGAGCCACGTGCTAACCGATCAGGACTTGTTCCCTACTTATTGGGTATTGGAGAGTCAGCCATGCCCCTCACCTTCCAACCGCAGAACTGGGGTTTAGGAGGGGTATGAGGAAGGACTTGGTGAAAAAGGAAAATAACCATATGCTAAAGGAAGTGGTAGAGAACTATTAAGGGCCTTAGAACAGGAGGTCTGTCCAGCCACGGGGGGGGGGGGGGGCCTTGCCAGAGGGCCCCTGGAGGCAGTTGGATGGGTCATATGACCTCTTGGCGCCATTCCCTTGAATCACATGTGGTCACAGCTGCGGGCTCCCTACTGAGGGTTTTGCCTGAGAGATGGGGTGTGGGCCTGCTCCCCACCGAACACAGTTCCTCTGATAGAAGACTCTGGCTGTGCAGCTGCAGATATAAATAACCCCTGTCCTTTGAGCAAATGCCTCCAGCATGGCCTAGAATGGGATGGAGGGAAGAGAAGGGCTCAGAGAAGTGTTGGGGTAGACTGGGGCCAAAGCCGACAGCTGAGAACGCAATGAGGGTGAAGAGGCTGTGTTTCTCTCACCTCATACGTGTCTGCGTGTTTCTATGAGATATGTGTCCAGGCAGAAGCTGCCCTACTTTGGAGGCCAGGAGGCCTTCCCAGCATTATCCCTTGCTGTTCCCACCACCGACATCCTAGCTCACAAGCTACGATCTTCCTGGAATATTGCTTCCACTTCCTGGTTTCCTTGCTACTCCTCAGAATAAACTACTTCCATTGTTTCCCAGGTTTTTTAAACAAAAACCATGCTCACTTTGATCCTGATAGAGTCTACATCCTTCCATCTGCCACTGAAGACCCTGCCCACCGAAACCCCAGCCTAACCCTGCCCACTGACACCCCAGCCTAACCCTGCCCACCGAAACCCCAGCCTAACCCAACAGCCAAGCTCATCCCTGGATACCCCTATGTGTATAACCCAGACTGCAGGCAAGTTAGCTTCCTGGACATTCTGCGAGCTTGCTTTGCACATTCTCATCTTTGTGGCTTTGTGTTTTTCCTTCCACCTAAATGCTCTTTCCTACAGCACACACACACTCACACACACACTTTGTCTATCCCTCCACATGCTGGTTCTTTAGCCAGGCAGAATAGCTTGTATCACATTCAACCTTATCTGAAGTGGCCAGGCTTGCCAGCCCTTACGATTGGCATCAGTGTGGACCACTGGTGGCCAACATTACTATATCCTGTCAGTGGGATCAAAGAGCTCCCTCCACTGTCCCATGTCCCTCAGTTGGCCAGGAAACTCTGCCTCCAACCCGTGCTCTCATCCCTGCTCGCAGTGGCCCTGACTGATCAGCCTACTGATGGTACCCCACTCGTCACCTCAGCCAGGCAGAGACTACACTGCCTGGTATCACAGAGGCCCAGTGGAGCTCGAGTCGCCAAGCCTGTGATCTGAGGTCTGAGGTGAAAAGGACTGGTTAAGGCTTGAAGAAAATTATCATTTTTTAAAAGACTTTATTATCTCTTTCTCGAGTCTTCCTCGCCATCTCCAGCAACAGAATCACCATAAGAATTTTGAGAACGGCCAGGCGCCAGTGGCTCATGCCTATAATCCTAGCTACTCAGGAGGTTGAGATCTGAGGATCACCATTCAAAGCCAGCCCAGGCAGGAAAGTTCGTGAGACTCTTATCTCCAATAAACCGCTAGAAAACCAGAAGTGGTGCTGTGGCTCAAGTGGTAGAGTGCTCGCCTTGAGCTGAAGAGCACAAGGACAGCGCCCAAGCCCAGAGTTCAAGCCCCACGAACGACAAAAAAAGAATTTTGAGAACGCTGTTTTGGGGGTGATTTGGGTTTCAATGTCCAGCTAGGTCTTCCTCATTCATCCTTCACCTCTCCTTCCCTTTCTCTCTGGTTCTTCATGGGTCGATGGGTTATCTGTTACATGCAGGGCCCAGCTGAGTCCCTGTCTGAGGTTCCCTGCTGCCCTGGGTGAAACACTCATTTTTGTGCATTCCTTTTAAGCCCTCCCTGGCACATGATCCTCCCTAGTCAGAGAGATCCTCAGCTCCATGGAGAGAAGTACAAGGTTAAAGCAACAAGGCAAAAACAAAAGCAACAACGGTCCATCTGCTTAACATCCAAAATAAAATACAGAGAATAGGAAGGTTTAGACTAAAGTTGGCTAACTATACCCACTTAGGACATGTTAGATTCCTTGTTCCCTGGGCCTGAGAGGCCTTCGCCAAAGTACGGCCATTTTGGACCTAGACTCCATTGTGAAGGAAGGCCTTTCATTGTGAAGGCCTTTACCAAAAGTATCCATTGTGAAGACTTTTACCAAAAATAAGAACTCAGGTTCCTGGAAAAACCGTGAAATGTCACAATAAAGTTCTGCCCATAACTCCTCTAGCAATAGCCATCAGCAGATGACAGGAAGGTACCTAAAGCTCCAGATGCATAGTTAACATAGTTTGCTGCTTAACCACTTAGCCCACGCATGCCAGCCAATAAGATTGTTACAAGATTCACTAAGTGCCAACCAATCATGTAAGTTGGAAACCCCCTACCCTTGCTGTAACCATAATAACCCTGCTAAATGGAAGAGTCCAGGCTCGAGCTTGCAATAAACAACAATTCTTGTGTGCTTGCAGCATCAGAATTGGCTCCTTGGTGGTCTTTGGGGATCCTTATCTGGGCATAACAAGCCTAGGACATTGCATACCTCTGTCATCCTCACATCCTTTATCTCAAACTCAGAACATGAAACAAGGAGACTTAAAATTGAAGCAAGTAATATAACTGCTATAAGGAAGAGACATGGGGCTTTTCTTGTGCTGCAGGAGCATTTGGAAGTTGTGTCTGTGTTCTTCACGTCCAGCATGGTTCCTGGCACATAATAAGTAGTCAATAAAGTTTACTTAAGGCAGAATTCACTTTCAAATAGCCTACTGTCCGTGAAATTGCTTGTCCTAGAAGCTTGGCCCCTGAGAACTGATCGTAAACATTACAGTTATTAATCAATTCCTGTGTCCTCAATCCAATAGCAGATGGCACTGGGCAGGATTGCAAAGACCCAGAATTCCCTGCCATGAACCTAAGCAGCCAAATTCTGTTTACACTGCTAGAAACACAGTGTAGCCTGGGCCCACCCACCCCCAAGTAGGGGCCACAGTTGGTCTTGGCTCCTTTGTGACCAAGGTGAGGCTTTGTCATCCCTGCCTCTGGGCTTCAGATTCTCCCTCTGTCTTGAGGTTGTGGGTCCTAATTAGAAAGCTCTTACAGATTCCTGAAAGGACTGTTACTGTGCCGTGGTACAAAGGGTATTATGTCACAGTGGTATAAGAGCAAGGCAATTAATGTGAACTAGGAAATAATAAGGGCACTTATTCCCAGAAGCACATTGATTTAAACCACAAAAGCTCCTTGGAACACAGCTTGAGAATTGTAAAAGCCTGAGCAATCAGCAGCCCCTGAGGGAGAGGAGCCCATGCCAGGCATTGCTGGAGAGTTCATTTGGTGGATCTTAGCAGCCAGTCTTGTCCCTCAGGTGTTCCCACTTCGGTGAGATTTCCCCACTGTAATGAGTCTGGCCGGCAGCTAGGTTCTTGGAAGGAGAGGCCATGACTCCCACCTCTCTTGCATAACAAGGGAAGAATTGCCCTTACCACAGCTCGCTCCATTTTTCATTCTCCAAGTGTTGCCAGTGGCTCTCTAGATAATGGGAACTCTTTTGCCCCCACTTTTCACTTCTAAAACCTGCAAAGCAGAAATCTGATCTGAGTCATCCCTCCTCTGGTCAGCAACTTGGGAAAAACACCCCCATGTCTACGAAAAATAAAAGTCACCATGATGCTAGGGCATTGTGGAGAAGAACACCATCTTCAAGCATGGCTCTGAGAACAGGTAGGGCAGAACTTATAGCAAAGAAAATATGGCTCCTATTGTACAAATACTTAAAAGGCTTTGAATATGAAAAAGCGTAAAAACAAGCCTACAAGGGAAATATACTTAGAACATTCATAACAAAGAAGTAGAATCTTTAACATAAGTCACTTGCACTCAGGATCTCAAGTTCAAGGCCAACCTGGGCTGTGTCAAAAAATAAAAAGAACAAAAAATAAAAAATACAAACCTAACCTGACACTGGTGGCTCGTGTCTGTAATGCTAGCTAGCTGTCTGGGAGGCTGAGATTGGAAGGATCATATGAGGCCAGCCTAGGCAGAAAAGTTTGTTAAGACCTCATCTCAATTAAGAGCTGAAAGCAAGGAAAAGCATAAGATAGATGGATAGTGGTAAGGAAGTGAGACCCCATCTCAATGTCCAGTGCAAAAAGGACTAGAAGCGTGGCTTCATGAGGGCCCCTTTCTAAGCAAGCACAAGGCCCCAAGTTCAAGTCTCTGTACCACCAGAGAAAGAAAAGAAAGAAAAAGAAGGAAAAAATTAAGTTTGATTGCAAAGTAGCATAATTATGGTCTCTCCCCTCCCCTTCTCTCAGCAGGATCTGTCTATAGATCCCAGGTCAATATTTTTTTAATGATATATTTTTCTATACAAGTACATGAAAATATAGGAAGGAGTCTGGAAAGTATATCAAAATAAAGTTGATTCAATATACTACTTAAGAAAACTATTAGTTTTAATTTTTTTTTGTTGGTCCTGGAGCTTAAGCTGACAGCTGCACACTGCCCCTGAGCCTCTCTGTGCTCAAGGCTAGCACTCTACCACTTAGCCAAAGCACCACGGCCAGCTTTTTCTGTTTATGTGGTACTGAGGATTCCAACCCATATGTTCATGCATGCTAGGCAAGCACTAAGCCACATTCCCAGCCTTGTTTTAATTTTTTGATGGATCTGCAATAGTAAACATAAAACAACCATGACTGATTAGATTCCAAGATACATTACAGGCATGGGGGGGGGCGTGGAAAGAGTATAAATGCATATTTTCTTATCAGTAAAATCCTAAAACACAAATGGAAGCCCTGTGAAGTCTAAGGGCACTTTACATTGTGAATGATATTTACATCCTTTGGTAAAGCAGGTTTAGTAGTTGTTTTCATATGCCAGCTCCACCCCCTTCTTTGTCCAGCTCCTTCCCAAGATGATGCCAGGCAAGGACTCTGAATGTCTAGCATCCTCAGCCATACCAACAGTCTCACCTCTGTCAACAGCCTTACTGCTGTCACGTAGGCCAAGTACTGAAGAGGCAGAGGAGGGCCTGGGCCAGAGGCACTGACTGTTGAAGGCATACTCTGTGCGTGAGACTGCTTTTCTCGACTCTGAATCTCTCCCATCCATCCAGAACGATCACCTGGACCTCTATGAATGTGTTTAAGGGACAGATGGAATGACCAATGGGTCCCCAAGAAAGGTGCTCCAACAAGGAGGCTGCTTGCCCAAAGGACTGTACAGAAAGTTTCCTAGTAGTTTTACTACAGCCCTCAAGCTCACCAGTGTATTTGTAGTTTTCTAGCTCCACCTGGTTCTCAGCCCTCCCCTGAGCTCCACTCTCCATGCCCTCCTGTGGTTATACATCTCAGCAGGGCTGCTGGGGCCTTGGCCAGGTGTGGTGATATGTCTGGAATGGCAGCCCAGGGCTGTCGTCAGTACCCTCTGAACAGGGCCTAAGACACCACTCAGAGTACCCGTGATAGGCAGGGACAGGGAGGAGGCTCCTGGAGAGGGCACAGCCCAGAGCTGGGCATCTGAGACAGGGACAGGGCAGAGAAAAGGCATGAGGGTAGAATATGGAGACGGAATCTCATCAAAGAAGAAAGGGGAAGTGTCCCACAGGAGTTGCCTCTCATCCCTCCCTCCTTTCCCAGGGATGGATGCGCGCTAAGCCCTTGCTCAGCCACTGAGCATTGAGCATTGTTCATTTAAACAAAGTATTTAGTGGTTGCCTACTTATTAAATCAGCACAGTATTTAAATGAAGGGCAAGTGACTAAGTCTGAGTGAAGTTCTAATATTGGTTACCCCAGATATGGTCAAACTCATTATTTTTTCAGTCAATCTAACAACTACAATATTCATGAGGGCCAATGAGAGTCAGGGATCGGTTAGGCCTGTGGGGTTCCACAGGTAAGGCATGGCCTGCCTTCTGTGAGCCCTCCTATGCATGGGCTTATATTAATCTCTGAAGCAGGAAATAAAACTGCAAGCTGTGATGATGCCACAGAATGGCAGAGAGCAACAGGGAAAAAGGTGAACTCGTTTCCTAATTCTATACACAGCCTTGTCACCCACTGACTGAGACACACAGTACAATTTCATCATTGTGTGTATGTTCACAAACCTACATGATGGAGGTCATCCACCACTCTGGCTTCCTGATGCAATCAGGATGGTTGCTAAAACGGATGGGCTGCTCAGGCATTGACATGGCCAACTGTCTTATAGTAAATGTTTTAAAGTAGAAGGAATACATCCTAAAATGATAATAAAAGTATAGTAGAGCTGAGCACTGGTGGCTCATGTCTGTAACCTTAGCTAATCAGCAGACAGATCTGAGGATGGAGGTTCAAAACCAGCCCAGACAGGAAAGTCCATGAGACTCTTACCTTTAATTAACCACCAAAAGAATAAAAGCTCAGTGTGGCCTTGAGTTCAAGCCCCACTGCCCCCAAAAAGTATAGTATAGTAGACACATAACTCACAAGTTAGGCATTTATTGTTGTTATCAAGTATTATAGTCTATACATAGTATATGCTCTATACATTTTTCCTTACAAAAGTGTTTAATATAAATACAGTCTAACTTGAAGTTTGCAGAAGACATAACAGATGGACGTCCAGTTAACACCATGAGAAAAGAAATCAGACAAACAGAGAATATGAAAACATTGCTCTTCATGGGCTGGGAAAGTGGCTCAGTGGTAGAGCACTTGCCTTGCATGCATGAGGTCCTGGGTTCAATTCCTCAGCACCACATAAGCAAAAAGAAAAAAGCCAGAAGTGGCGCTGTGGCTCAAGTGGTA
>NW_012267242.1:1810600-1821400 GCF_000151885.1 Dipodomys ordii | reverse complement strand
GCTGTGGCTCAAGTGGTAGAGCGCTAGCCTTGAGGTGAAGAGCTGAGGGACAGCGCCCAGGCCCAGAGTTCAGGCCCCATGTCCGCACCCAAAAAAAAAAGAAAAAAGAAAACATTGCTCTTCAAAAAAAGTCACTCATAGCCAGGTGCTATGGCTCACACCTGTAATCCTAGCTACTCAGGAGGCTGAGATCTGAGGACCATGGTTCAAAGCCAGCCCAGGCAAGAAAGTCCATGAGACTTATCTCTAGTTAACTACCAGGAAACTAGAAGTGCACTGTGGCTCAAGTGATAGAGCTCTATCCTTGAGCTGAAGAGCTGAGGACAGTGCCCTAGCTCAGAGTTCAGGCCCCACAAGAGACAAAAAAAAAGTCACTCAGACATAAATTAATATTTTTTTCAGGATAGAACAGAGCTGTTGTAGATAAAAGGATATTAAAGCAATAGTATAATTGAATGAGAAGCATGAATTTTGTCTGGTTCTTTGGGAAAATTTGAACATGGATCCTTTTTAGATAATATAGATAGTATAGAATTACTTTTACTATGGGCTGGGAAGGTGGCTCAGTGGTAGAGCACTTGCCTTGTATGCCTGAGGTCCTGGGTTCAATTCCTCAGCACCACATAAGCAAAAAGAAAAAAGCCAGAGTGGTGTTGTGGCTCAAGTGGTAGAGCGCTAGCCTTGAGCTGAAGAGCTGAGGGACAGCGCCCAGGCCCAGAGTTCAGGCCCCATGACCGACCCCCCCAAAAAAGAATTAATTTTACTAGTTGTTAATAATGTTACTGGGGTTTTATGGCATCCCCACCCAAAAACGCACAGGTAATGTGTTCCCTTACCATGTGAGGACAGCTATGATGTCACTCGGTTATAAGAACTCTTGATCTCCATTAAAAACTTAGGGGACTACCATTATATATATGGTCTGTGGTTATCCAAAATGTCACTGTGTGATGCATAACTCTATTTGTGTGTGTGTGTGTGTGTGTGTGTGTGTGTGTGTGTGTGGTCAAGTGATCTTCAGGCTGTAATTTTCTGTCTTTTTTTTTTTTTTTTGGTCAGTTGTGGGGCTTGAACTCTGGGCCTGGGCCCTGTCCCTCAGCTCTTCAGCTCAAGGCTAGCGCTCTACCACTGAGCCACAGCACCACTTCTGGTTTTCTGGTGGTTACTGGAGATAAGAGTCTCATGGACTTTCCTGCCTGGGTGGCTTTGAACCGAGATCCTCAGATCTCAGCCGCCTGAGTAGCTAGATTACAGGCGTGAGCCACCAGCACCATACTTTTCTGTGTCTTTTATCAATCAGTGCTCTTCAGCAACAGGTAGTGGTCAACTTCCCCTCAAGGGTGCTATCTAGATATCCCTAGATACCCCTTTATTTGGGGCTTTATGTAAAAAATTCCAATTTCCTGGAAATGGGAATCTGGGCAGGTTATAGCACTTTCAGCTACCTAGAACCATCCAAGGATCCACTGGTGATTGTGTGTGTGTGTGTGTGTGTGTGTGTGTGTCCAGAGAAGTACAGCTGAGTAAATGACCCAGTGAGTGTCCATTGAAATGTGGAATATGCACTGTTGTTTCTTACAAGTGGGTTAAACCATCCATGGATATGACCATTGATACCTTCACATCTTAGGATGTGAACATTGAGGGCAGAGTGTAGTTGCTAACAATTGTGCAAGTATGAATTTAGGCCTTTACTGATCTTTCCTGTACACTAGGAGGTTCTGGCGGCAGAGGTGGGACAGATACGATAAGTAGCAGGATCAAATGAACCTTACTAAACGAGCTTCAGGCCTCTGTTCACTTGGTTTACTTGGTTAGAATACCTGGCCTTGACATCTAAGGCCAGCAGAATCCACATATCCAGAGATGATATAGACAGACAGATGAGTCACACACACACACACACACACACACACACACACACACACACACACACACACATGGAGAAAGTAAGAATAACCAAGTCTATATGACTGACTGAAAGATAGTTTCCAAACAACATCAGAATTTTACCAAATCAACCATTGATATAGGAAATGATATATGATATGGAATGTTATGATGAAATGTATTCATGTTTTGTTCCTTTCTTACCACAACACTGGAAAAGACTTAATCAAGCACAACTGAGAGTTGAGTATAGAAGCGCAGGGTTGGCATGGAAAGAGAATAAAGGTTGGAAGTTACTCCAAGGCGTCTGGTATCCCTACCACTCGTGCAACTCGAGGCAATGTACTGGAGATCAGGGAAGGACAGTGCCTCATTTGTAAACTGCAGGTGACCTCAGAGTGGAGGATCAAATGTTAACATGGGTATAAGGTAGAGCACTAGCCTTGAGCTGAAGAGTGCAGGGACAGCACTCAGGCCCAGAGTTCAAGCCCCACGACACACACACACACACACAAATGTGGACGCCCATAGCCTAGTGCCGGTGGCTTGCACCTGTAATCCTAGCTACACAGGAGGCTGAGATCTGAAGATTGCAGTTCAGAGCTAGCCTGGGCAGGAAAAGTCCATGAAGCTGTACTGCCAATGAACCACCAGAAAACCAGAAGTGGCGCTGTGGGGCAAATGGTAGAGCACTAGCCTTGAGCTGAAGAGCTCAGGGACAGCGCCCAGGCCCAGAATTCAAGCCCTACAACAACAAATCTGGGTATCCACTAGCTACCTAGTAACAGTAGCTACCTGGTTTAGTCTTGTCTATAGTGAACATTTTTTTTCCCCAACTGCTTGTTCTAAGTTCTCCTAGTCCTAAACTATTATCTACTATTGATGTCTCATATGGAGCTGGGCTACAATGTCCTTTTTAAAAATTTAACATTCCTTATTCTACAAGAGAATCTTGCCATTAAACTTGCCCTACTTAGAGGCCTGAATCATACTTGCAGCATCTTCCCGTAGATGTGGAACAGTGACATATAGCCACAAGGTCTTAGGTAAGTAATGAGTCAAGCAAAGCTACAAAGGACAACTCCCCTAATTAGGGATAGTCTGGACTTGCTTCCAAGCCTAAGATGTAATGGTCTAAAAAATCCCTGTTTACTTCATTGATACAAATAAACTAGCCAAATCCTAGAAAGGCCAGCTGATTCAACCAGCTGACTCACATGGAGCAGTGGCTGGCCTGAATTTAGTAGCTATGATCTTTGAGCTATTGTCATGGAGCTGGAAGAGAGCTGGAGCCCAAGAACACAGCCAACTTCCAGTAGAAAATTTCAGAGCCAGACATGGAGATCCAATGGACCAATGATACACCACATTGATGAAAAATATCCCCAGTACTGTTCAATTTAAATAGTTTTCTTTCTTTTTGGGGGTGCCCAGGCAACTTTCATAATAATAACTTTTCTCAGATGCAGAGTACAATTTTTAAATTAATTTATTGTTATTGTAAAGGTGATGTACAGAGGGATTACCATTACATGAGTCAGGTAATGAGTACATTTCTTCTCCTACAGTGTCTTCTGTTCCCTCATTCCTTCCCAGTCCCTCCCTCCCGTCTCCACCCACGAATTGTGTAGTTCACTTTCATCAGTGTTCAGTGAGCTCCACTGCTGCACTTTTCGCTCCTTTTCCCTCAAGTTCGGTGCCCCACACCCTCCAGAAGATATACATCACACACAAATCAAACATTTATTGGGCACTTAAGCAACACACCGTGCCCATTAGTAGTGGTATTTCCTAATTAGTAATCCCAAGTGGGAAGCATGGGGCAAGATGTCCTGGCACTCGATTTAGCTGCGTGTCAGTTTGTGTCACACCTTCAGTCTGCTGGCAAGACCTATACTGACGACTGGGAATGGAGAACAGGAATGGTGTAAGAGTGAACCACATAGAGATCAGAAACAAAAGTCATTTGAGACTGTACACAGCATTCCCAACAAAAAGGAGAATGGAGGCAATGAGAAAGATAAAGACATAGAGACCAGAGAAGAGGGGACAGTGGATGTAGGTCAGGGTGTGAGCAGAAATCAAAGATAGGATGCTGACACTGCTTCGTGTCAGTATCTACCCAGTCCTATTAGCATCCACCACATGTGCAGGGCCACCCTGACTGTTGGTGAAGGATGTTAGGAATTTGATATGAGTTAAACCTTATACAATTGGGAGAGAGGCCGAGAGCAGTTACAGTCATGACACGGGTATGGCGCCGGTGGCTCACGCCTGTAATCCTAGCTACTCAAGAGGTTGAGATCTGAGGATCACGGTTCAAAGCCAGCCAGAGCAGGAAATTCCGTGAGACTCATCTCCAATAAACCAACAGAAAACTGGAAGTGGTGCTGTGGCTCAAGTGGTAGAACGCTTGCCTTGAGCTGAAGAGCTGAGGGACAGCGCCCAGACCCAGAGTTCCAGCCCCACAACCAACAACAACAAAAAAAAAGAGGAACTTGAAGCAAAGCAGATCAGGCTGCTGCCAGCCTGGCCCTCCTTTGGGAGGAAGTACATTGCTGCTGCCTCTGGGAGTTCACTGAAAGGCATCTGGAGGGGGCATGGAGTCGCTCTTGGTGAATAGACGTGGCAGTCACAGAGCAGGGAAGGTGAAGGCAAACAGCAGTTTCTCACCACCTGTCACCAGCAATGACCTTGAAGCAGGATGCCAGGCTTTACTGCTGCCTCCCATGGAATTTCATTCTCGGGCAGCTCTAATCCAGGGCCATACAGGGAGGGCAGTTCTGGAAAATGCAATGCCCAGAATTATCAAGGTGAAAAAAAAAATCCAATGTTGATCAAGGAAAGATGGACACAGAATCACTGCTTAAATACACAGAGCCACAAATAACTTATATTACTGCCATTATTTTGGCAGAGTGGGGAGCTATCAGAGTTTTTTTTTGGTTCATTAAGACTCTGCTTTCTAAAATTGGGCTTAAAAAAAAAGACAGGAGGAGGGGAAGTAAGGGAGAGGAGGAGAAACTGACTTGGGAAATTTGGAGGTAGCTCAGAAATCAAAAGTAGCAATGCAGAGTAGCCAGATTTGGGAACTTGATTCAAAAATACATCTCTCATTCCTCCTTGTCCTTCATTGTCTCATTTCTTTGGGCGTGGCCTCTTCCAGTCATCTCAGATGGCAGCTTTGGGGTCACAATCATATAGCTGTTGACCAGAGAGAAAAATCGTTTTCCCACATTCTTTATTTAGAAAAATCCTTCCTCCTCCTCCTCCTCCTCCTCCTCCTCCTCCTCCTCCTCCTCCTGCCCCTCTACTCCCCCCCCCTTCTCCTCTTCTTCTTTCTGAATTGGCCCTTGGATGAATTCCCACACCAGTTACTCTGGCCAGATGAGTAGGATGTTCTTATGGTTAAACCAGAGTCACATGCCCACTTCTATGCCCCAGAAGGACCCCCAGAATTTTCATCATCAGTCTCCCAGGACCATATGGAAGAAGAGGGAAGTTCCCTTAAAGGAAGGAAGTGCTATTGCCAGAAGAGAGTGAAGAGGGAAAAGAGTTGCTCGGTAGACAAAGTAACCACCACTCACCTTGGTGTGAACTGGATGAAAGGGCTTCTAACTTCATTCTCATTTGGCCGAATTTTATTTAATTTTATGGCCATAGCAGCAACTTTCTGATGATGCTCAACTAGTTTTCCAAAAGAACTGTCATCAGAAGTAGCCATGATAATCTAGGTCTCTGTGGAGGAAACCTACAGAGAGTAAGCTATTTGCTGGAGGCCACTCAATTATTAGAAAGGAGAACTAGGACTCTCAGAGACTATCCCCATGGAATAAATTAACCATGCGGTTCATAGAGCACTCTGGAGATTGTACTCCTATGCATTTATCTGTCAGAACCCCATCAGATTGTTTTCCTAAACCAGAAAGAACAAGCTATGGAACAGGGTTAAAGAATGAAAGACATGACTTGGAATCGATTAAAACTTCAGTATACAGATAAGCAGAGATGATGCAATGTGTGTGCACGCATGCATGTGTGTGCACATGCATGTACATGGATGCATGTGTAAACTGCTAGGGGGAGAAACCTGCATTATCATTTCTAGGGAGATGGAAATGATTGGAGTGACTTGAAAGGGTAGGAAATTTCATTGTTCTGGCCACTATAAAAATTTTAAATGCACAGATAATCTAAGACCTTTTTAGCTAATGGGTAATTAGAGGCAGACCTCTTCTGTTTTTCTTTTACTCTCTGTAAGAGGTCTCCATACGTGGCTCTGTATCAAAATCACCAGTGGAGTTTAAACAAACAGTCCAGGTACCAGGCTCCACCTCTGCTCCCCATAAAGCCTCCGTGAGGATTTGTACACAGGCAGGGTGGAAAATGATTCCTCAGGCACCTAAATTCTCTTTATCTCGCAGAGAGATTTTGTGTGCCTTGTCTTGCCTGATACCCTACAACTTGTGAGCGCAAGGCCAGGCTAGGAAAATAAAGACACAGCAGTTTACTGTGTATAGTTGAGGCCAAAGTACACGTAGTGGAATTTGGTAGACTAGAACTTTTCTTATGCTCTTAATACAATAAAAAGGGAACCTATCTCTTGGTCTTGATCCATTGTGAAGGAGTAGCAGATAAAAGAAGCATGGCTAAACCAGGCACCTGTGGCTTGTGCTGTAATCTTAGCTGTTCAGGAGGCTGAGATCTAAGGATTGATCAAAACCAGCCTGGGCAGAGAAGTCTGCGAGATTCTTATCTCCAATAAACTACACAGAAAAGGCCAGAAGTAGCATTGTGATTCAAGTGGTAAGATGCTAGCATGAAGAGGCTCAGAGACAGCACTGAGGCCCTGAAGAAGAAGAAGAAAAGAAGAAAAGGAGGAGGAGGAGGAGGAAGCAGCAGCAGCAGCAGCATTGCTAGTAAGAATAGGTTTTCTCTGGTAAGTAATCAATCAAGGGCAATACTCTACTAGGGTAGCATTAAAAACTAGCACCTCCACAGGCAGAGCCTTTCATGTACCATCTGTGTATTATGTCCTTGTAGAAGATGCCCTCTTCCTGTTCTGTGTGACCTTTGAAAAGTTGCTGGACCTTATGTTTCTCGGTTTTCTTATGTGTATGGTGGCATTGGTGGATTTGAGTCCTTTCTGCTCTTAGAATAGATTGCCAGATCTGTTTATTAATACGCCTTTCAACATGATGCAATTGAAATGATTGAGAAAACTGGGCCCAGCACTTGGGAGGCTGAGGCAGGAGGATGATGAGTTCAAGGCTGGTCTGTCCTACACAGTGAGATCCTGCCCCAAAACAAACTGCATGTATGGAGGCGGGGGGGAGGGGCACCAAATTAGTGCATAATACTAGTATAATAAGTGGTTTCATAAATGGAAATGAATAGGAAGAAAATGTTCTTCAAGTCCAAGACTGTTGAAAAAGTCTTAAGAAGAATCTGCCAATTCAATGTGAGTCAAATGTCATTATGGCAGTTGGTTCCCTAGGAAACAGACTCAGCTGGAGATTGTGTGCAGGAAGTTTGTTGAGGAAGGTTTTACAAAGGAATGAAGAGCAGAGGGATGGAGTGAACTGCAGTGAGCATTCAACTCAGGTCTCAAGTCAGCCCCAAAGGACCATTCTTCAGAAGTGACCCACCCACTGAGCTGGGTCTTCTCCTTTCTCATTAGCCGGTCACTGGCCATAGGCTTGCATTCCTCTATGTTCCTAGAGAGGCCATACACTTACTCTACCTGGGACTATTGGCAGCCAGTACTTCCAACACATAAAGTTGTTGCTTGGTACTGGTCACCATGTGGGTGCTCTGGCGATGTTTTCCGTCCAGCTTTGATCCTCCTCTCTCTGGATGCCCCACGTGGCTGGTGAGGCCTCCTTGCATAGTGATTGGGTTTGAGCAGAAACTGACATTGCTTGCAGCCAGCTTTGGAAGTTACCCAGGGTTATTTTAATAATTCTATTCATTCCAACAGGTCTTGGTTCTAGGCCAGATAAAAGAGGGTGAAATAGACCTCACCTCTCAGTTTCAGGTTGGTAAAGGATTATAAGCCATTTAGTCTATAGTAGTTTACTACTACTTTGGTAAAACTTTTTTTTTTTGTTTTGGAGTCCGGTCGTGGGGCCTGAACTCTGGGCCTGGGCGCTGTCCCTCAGCTCTTCACCTCAAGGCTAGTGCTCTACCACTTGAGCCACAGCGCACTTCTGGCTGAGGAATCGAACCCAGGTCCTCATGCATGCAAGGCAAGCGCTCTACCACTGAGCCACCTTCCCAGCCCCGCCAGTTGATAGTTTTAACTATCAACTGACACTCATGAGTCTGATTCTGGAGCTGTGAACATGGATGAGGCTATTCAAGAATGGAAGGAAGGGGGGTGGAAGGGGGAGGGGGAGGAGATGGGAAGGGGAAACAAAGGAGGAGGCAACAATGCTTGATAAGAAATGTACTCATTACCTTGCCCATATAATTGTAACCTCTCTGTACGGTATTTTCACAAGTAAAAAAAAAAAAAAGGAAGAAAAATGTAGTCTTTATTTCCTTTTTTTTTTTTTTTTTGGGTCTGGTCGTGGGGCCTGAACTCTGGGCCTGGGCGCTGTCCCTCAGCTCTTCAGCTCAAGGCTAGCGCTCTACCACTTGAGCCACAGCACCACTTCTGGCTTTTTTCTTTTTGCTTATATGGTGCTGAGGAATCGATCCCAGGGCCTCAGGCATGCAAGGCAAGTGCTCTACCACTGAGCCACCTTCCCAGCCCCTGTAGTCTTTATTTCCAAAACACAGCAGTCCTCAATTTTTGTGAAGCCTTGACACTCTACTAATTTACTTGCTCAAAATCTTCTGTTGTTCAAAGCTCTTTTTCTTATATCACCTGCGGTCCTTAAAGCCACAGTCCCTGTAAATACTGAGAGAGCAAACTAAAGCAATAAGGAAAAGTACGGACTTATATGACAAGATGTCCCAAGGCAGGCAGCTCCAGGGTTGATTAATTCAGCAATTCCATGTAATCAAGACCCCTGTTTTTTGTTTTGTTTTGTTTTTTATCCATTCTTCATCGTTAGCATGTCATGTAAGCCCCTTGCTAACTCTCCTGATAGACAAAAGATAGCTGCCAGAGTTGAAGTCAACACAACAAGAACTGACAAAACTCATGAGAAAAATTTAGGCCATCTCTTGGTATGTGTTTCTTTTATATTCATGAAGAAACCTTTCCCCAAAGCCACCTAAAAAAAATATGTGCAGAGTTGTTACATATCAATTCCTAATCAAAATTGCTAGCGAAGGGAATGGAGTTGTCTCCTTGCTTTAGTAAAATGGAAGGCCCTACAGAGGACGGTGGATCAATAACAGCAGCAATAACAAAATGAAGGGTGTCTTAGAAAGGTTTGGAGTGAGGGGTGGGGGAGGAAGGGGGTGGGAAGCTGAGATTTGGCAGTGAGGACCTTGGGTGGGCAATCTTCATGTCTGTTGCATTTTGATCTGCGTAGTGTACTATCAATGGCAGTGCCATCTCCCCTAAAAGGGGAAAAATTGTTGAAGAAGGGTATCAATTTCTTTCTTTCTTTCTTTCCTTCCTTCCTTTCTTTCTTTTCTGTTCTTTTTTTGGTCAGTCGTGGGGCTTGAACTCTGGGCCTGGGCGCTGTCCCTCAGCTCTTCAGCTCAAGGCAAACACTCTACCACTTGAGCTACAACGCCACTTCCAGTTTTCTGGTGGCTTATTAGAGATAAGAGTCTCATGGACTTTCCTGCCTGGGCTGGCTTTGAGCCAGGATCCTCAGATCTCAGCCTCCTGAGTAGCTAGGGTTACAGGTGTGCACCTGCGCCTGGCAGATATCACTTTTTTGGATGTATAAAACAATATGCATAGGGTATGTGAATGGCATGAAGGTATTAAATTGTGATAGGGAATTGGTCAGAGAAAAATATTGAAATAGATTCTTTGGGATAGGAGGTTAGTCATGAAAAAAAAAAGGAACTTGAGAAACAGGGATGAATATCAGTGTGCCTTTATCAGGATGTGAAGATTACTGGCCAACCTGAACTGTGCTGTACTGAGTGCATTCATAGGAAGAGCCACAAGCCATCTGATAGTGGTGGTAGGGATTTTTATAGTTCTCTCTGAATACTTTGTGTATTCTGTTTCCTTCCAGGTTCTGATCCATACATAAAATAGCAGTCAGTGTTCACTCAGTGGTTTGGTTTTTTTTTCTTATGCCATTCACTCTACTCAGTTCTTACTTGACAGCTACTCACTTGTTAAATCTTTACAAGTGAAAAGGATATAATTATTGCCTTTATTTGACAAAGAGAACTCGGAAGCACAGGAATGTTAAATAATTATTATAAGAAAGTGGTTGAATGGGGATTAGAAGAAAAATAGCATTGACAATTTCAAATGCTGACAGTCTTCACTTTCTACAGTTCAAGACTAAAAATGGCTGTGCAAGATGAAACCATGCAAAGTGATTTTCATAACTCACAGGGTAACTTACAGTTGTTTTCTAACTTTTAGGAATGTTGGTGAAGCCAGCTGCAAGTGGCTCATGCCTAATCCTAGCTATTCAGAAGGCTGAGATCTGAGGACTGAAGTTCAAAGCCAGCTGGGACAAGAAAGACCGTGAGACTCTTACCTCCAATTAACACCAAAAAGCCAAAAGCAGAGATATGGCTCAAGTGGTACAGCTCCAGCCTTGAGTGAAAAGCTAGAGGACTGTGCTCTTCCCTGAATTCAAGCCCGAGGACTGGCACACACAAAAAAGGAATGTCAAAACATTTCTTTAAGCCAGGCACCAGTAGCTCATGCCTGTAATTTTAGCTACTCAGGCAGCTTAGATCTGAGGATCACTACTCAAAGCAGCCCAGGAAGGAAAATTCATGAGATTCTTTTTTTTTTTTTGGGTCCAGTCATGG
>NW_012267242.1:1804878-1810550 GCF_000151885.1 Dipodomys ordii | reverse complement strand
GCTCAAGTGGTAGAGTGCTAGCCTTGAGCTGAAGAGCTGAGGGACAGCGCCCAGGCCCAGAGTTCAAGCCCCACGACCGACCAAAAAAAAAAAAAGAAAAGTCTGTGAAACTCTCATCTGCAATAAACTACTCAGAAAAATCCAGAAGTGAGGCTGTAGCTCAAGTGATAGAGTGCTAGCCTTGAGCACAAAGAGGCTTAGGGACAATGCCTAGGCCCTGAGTTCAAGCCCAAGAACCAGGAAAAATAAGTATAGTTACAATATGGTTATTGCATGTTTTGCTATTTGTGTGTGTGTGTGTGTGTGTTTGTGAGGCAAGCTCTCTCTCACTGAACTCATAACAACCCTCCCTACTGCATATGTATTTTATTATGAATCTATATAGTGTTTATAATAACAAAGTAATTTTATTTTGAAAAAAATTACAGGAAATTTAAAATCTTAATATGAGCCAATATTGTGATATTTCCACTAAAAGAAAATGACAAAAAAAGCTAGATATTAATAAAATCATGGCAGCTACATCTAGAACAAAGAAGAAAGAAAGGAAATGAAGAAGGTCCTTCTCCCACTCAGATCACCAGTTAGACCACACTGGAGTATTATTTGCAGAGCTGGAAACAGAATCTGCCCAATGGGAAGAATAAGGGCCTATGAACCATTCATGTGGTAAGGACTCAAGGACAGTTGGATTGAGGAGATTTGATATGATGCACATGGCCTTGGATTGAGGAGATTTGACATGATGCACATGGCTTTTTTTTCCCTACTTTTGATCATGAAGCTTGAACTCTAGGCATGTGCACTGTCCCTCAGCTCTTCCGCTCAAGGCAAGCACTCTACCACTTGAGCCACAGCACCACTTCCGGTTTTCTGGTGTTTTATTGGAGATAAGAGTCTGATGGACTTTCCTGGCTGGGCTGGCTTTGAACCACGATCCTCAGATCTCAGCCTCCTGAGTAGCTAGGATTACAGGTGTGAGCCACTGGCTCTTGGCACACATGGCTCTTATTCCAATATCAAGAATAGCTTCCGGGGGAAAGAAGCATTCATACTGGTCTACTGAACTGGAACAATGAGTGGCAATGACACAAGAATAGACTTGAGATTCTTCATTCAAAGAAGAATTCACTTAATGATAAAACAACAAAGCTTGGAGAGAGCCTTCTGGGAGAGCCACAGCCTCTGGCTAAACTGTAGACCAGATGGTCCTGGGGAACCGAAACCCATCCTGAGGGTAAGACTAACCAAGAGGACCTTCCCATTCGAAAATCCCAGTCTGTCCAAGTTTTGGCTTAGGGGGAGTAGACACAAAATATTTGCCCATTTGTTTCAGAAGCTTCTACCTTATCTTAGCTAGAAGCAGTGGCCTGAAGTAAATGAGTTCCTAAGATTCTTTTGATAAGTTTGTAAGTGGATATTGCCCTCCCTGTGAGTACATGATGAATCAACAACAGCTATCAGGTGAATGCTAGATGCACAGCAGTGTCCCGGACATTCAGAAAGCTCTTTCAACCCACAGCCTTACAGTTTGAGAGGACGGTTATACCATAACCATACAAATGTAACGTTCCTCAATGTGGTCATTATGGATAAGTACCTATGAACATGACAGGCCTCAGAGAGTAACTAATTGATTTGTAGTAGCCAAGAAAGCTTGGGAGGACCAATAAGAGACGAGACATAAGAAGTGGTAGAAAAAGGGCAGAGAAAGAGAGGCCTCGTCCACATCTTCATGTTAACATGGACAGCTTTGCCACAGGGAAGAGGGCTGCATGCCAGTCTGTTGAGCTTTCCTAAAAGTAGGTCATATTATATCTTTATTGACTACTATAAAAATTATAATCACCTCTGGGTACAGAGGGCAGAGGGCCTCCTAATATACTGATTTGCATGTATTCACTCACCAAATCAGTTCACTCACAAAGGTACAGCAATGAATATTTATCTCTAGGGAACAGAGTCCAGAGATAGGAAGATCCATGGCTGATGACTTCTGTAGAGCCTGCCAAACTTTTGAGAGGCCTCCTTGGCCTATAAATGGCATTTCCCACATGCCATCCACTCAGCATGAAACCTGCGATCTCCTCAGTTGAGAGAGAGAGTCCCTCTCCCAGAGGGGACACATATGGAATTGCGTTGGAAAAAAAGAGGGGGATCCAAGCTTCCTACAGGATCTTACAGCCCCAGGAGCTAGAAGGTAGAAACACTGTGGGTGGTACATTTTGCAATGTTGAGACAGGAAGACGGAGAGAAGAAGTGGATGCCTAGAGAGAAGCAGAGACAGGAAGAGGCATCACTTGGCTCCTACGGGAAGGCCACCTGCTTCCCTGGTTCCGGTTCTGTCTGGGACCTGCCATCTGATGCTTTCCTCCAGTATTAAAAGCCAGCCCTGTATCTTTATATAAAATAGACCCTTTTCACTTATGTCAGCTGAATTTCTTTTGCATTGCTTACTAATGGTAAAGAAATAGGCATCTGACTTGAGTTTGTCTACCTGCAGAGGATCACCCATCAGGCCCTCTTGACACCTTTCTGTCTGTTCCAGGGTGACGGTTTATGGGTAACAATTCCTCAAAGGTAGTCAGGAAGGTCAGCAGACTCCATCCTTCAAGGTAGTTCCTGTCACCAGCTTGGTAAATGTTCTGAAGAGGATAGTAGCTGACCAGCTCATTTCTAGAGTTAAGCATTCTTCTAGCATCAGATTGTCTTCGAACAGAGGACGTCTTTCCTCTAATGTTGCTTTCCACACTGTAGTGGCAGGCCCCCAAAGCAGTTCCTCAGACAACCTGGGCTTCTCAGACATGAGACACAAGCTACTTTTGACTTGAGACACAACCTACATGACACAAGCTACTATGTTGTGATATAGCCAGAAGGGTCAGAAGGGTTTCACCAGACCTGAGAGCTCTGTACTATGAACTATGGGTGACCTCAACATCTTCTTTTTTTTTTTTTTTTGCAGGTCTGGGGCCTGAACTCTGGGCCCTGGGCGCTGTCCCTCAGCTCTTTAACTCAAGGCAAACACTCTACCACTGAGCTACAACGCCACTTCCAGTTTTCTGGTGGCTTATTAGAGATAAGAGTCTCATGGACTTTCCTGCCTGGGCTGGCTTTGAGCCAGGATCCTCAGATCTCAGCCTCCTGAGTAGCTAGGGTTACAGGTGTGCACCTGCGCCTGGCAGATATCACTTTTTTGGATGTATAAAACAATATGCATAGGGTATGTGAATGGCATGAAGGTATTAAATTGTGATAGGGAATTGGTCAGAGAAAAATATTGAAATAGATTCTTTGGGATAGGAGGTTAGTCATGAAAAAAAAAAAGGAACTTGAGAAACAGGGATGAATATCAGTGTGCCTTTATCAGGATGTGAAGATTACTGGCCAACCTGAACTGTGCTGTACTGAGTGCATTCATAGGAAGAGCCACAAGCCATCTGATAGTGGTGGTAGGGATTTTTATAGTTCTCTCTGAATACTTTGTGTATTCTGTTTCCTTCCAGGTTCTGATCCATACATAAAATAGCAGTCAGTGTTCACTCAGTGGTTTGGTTTTTTTTTCTTATGCCATTCACTCTACTCAGTTCTTACTTGACAGCTACTCACTTGTTAAATCTTTACAAGTGAAAAGGATATAATTATTGCCTTTATTTGACAAAGAGAACTCGGAAGCACAGGAATGTTAAATAATTATTATAAGAAAGTGGTTGAATGGGGATTAGAAGAAAAATAGCATTGACAATTTCAAATGCTGACAGTCTTCACTTTCTACAGTTCAAGACTAAAAATGGCTGTGCAAGATGAAACCATGCAAAGTGATTTTCATAACTCACAGGGTAACTTACAGTTGTTTTCTAACTTTTAGGAATGTTGGTGAAGCCAGCTGCAAGTGGCTCATGCCTAATCCTAGCTATTCAGAAGGCTGAGATCTGAGGACTGAAGTTCAAAGCCAGCTGGGACAAGAAAGACCGTGAGACTCTTACCTCCAATTAACACCAAAAAGCCAAAAGCAGAGATATGGCTCAAGTGGTACAGCTCCAGCCTTGAGTGAAAAGCTAGAGGACT
The DNA here is from genome assembly GCF_000151885.1 of Dipodomys ordii. Lineage (NCBI taxonomy): Eukaryota > Metazoa > Chordata > Mammalia > Rodentia > Heteromyidae > Dipodomys > Dipodomys ordii. The sequence continues at coordinate 1,806,482 of NW_012267242.1, read as the reverse complement.
GTGCTCTTCCCTGAATTCAAGCCCGAGGACTGGCACACACAAAAAAGGAATGTCAAAACATTTCTTTAAGCCAGGCACCAGTAGCTCATGCCTGTAATTTTAGCTACTCAGGCAGCTTAGATCTGAGGATCACTACTCAAAGCAGCCCAGGAAGGAAAATTCATGAGATTCTTTTTTTTTTTTTGGGTCCAGTCATGGGGCCTGAACTCTGGGCTTGGGTGCTGTCCCTCAACTCTTCAGCTCAAGGCTAGCGCTCTACCACTAGAGCCACAGCGCCACTTCCAGCTTTTTTCTTTTTGCTTATGTGGTACTGAGGAATCGAACCCAGGGCCTTATGCATGCAAGGCAAGCACTCTACCACTGAGCCACCTTCCCAGCCCCTCATGAGATTGTTATCTCCAATTAACCACCAGAAAATTGGAAGGGGCACTGTGGTTCAAGTGGTAGAGCACTCACTTGGAGCTGAAGAGCTCAGGGACAGAGCCCAGGCCCAGAGTTCAAGCCCCACAACCACCACCACCACCACCACCAACAACAACAACAAAACATTCTTTTACTGCTGGTGGGACACATATAGAGAAACAAAGATCTTGGTAAAACAAATACTTATTTAGTACACTATAATTAAAAACACTGAAAATAAACCTTTTAGCCAGGTGATGGTGGCTCACAGCTATAATCATAGCTACTCAGGAGGGCAAGATTTGAGGGTCACAGTTTGAAGCCAGCCCAGGCAGAAAAGTCTGTGAGACTTTTTTTTAAATTGTAAAGGTGATGTATAGAGGGGTTACAGTTACATAAGTCAGGTAATGAGTACCTTCCTTTCTTTTTTCCTTCCTTCCTTCCTTCCTTCCTTTCTTTCTTTCTTTCTTTCTTTCTTTCTTTTTTTCTTTCTTTCTTTCTTTCTTTCTTTCTTTCTTTCTTTCTTTCTTTCTTTCCAGAACAGGCTTTAATCATGGCTGCAGAGGGACTCTATGTAACACCTAGCACGGTCAGAGAAACAAAGAGCAGGGAGTGAGGAATTTTTAGGTTTGTGTACATTGTAGGGTGAGAGTCTTTGGAATTTAGTGCAAACTGTCCTGTTTGGGGCTTTATGGTAGGGGTATCCTCCTGATGCTGAAAGTCTGGCACTTTCAGATTTGGTCAGGGGTGAGGTTTTCCTGAGAACCAAGAGGGGCTCCTGGGGGCGGTATGTGGCGGGGGAGGGGCGGGGGGGTGGTCAGTGGGCCATGGAAGCAACATGGAGTTATGAGAACAAAGCAGATCCCCATCATTTGAGACCCTGAAAAAGTTAAGTGATGCTGCAGTCTTTTCTGGCTCTTTCCAGCTGGCATGGGGGCATTGAGGAGTTGCTGGAGCTGGGGTCTTCAGTGTTCAGGTCTGCACTGGGAAGGGTAGGGTGGTATAAGCGAAGCTTCAGGTTGCCTGCAGTAAGAGCATGGCCTTGGCATGCTTCTTCCTGAGTGAAGGTTCATTATCTTCACACGAGACCCCTGTAGTAAAGGCAGCAAAAATCGTACATTTCTTTTTGAACAGGGTCACTCCCTCCTTCATTGCGTGAGACTCTTATCTCCAATGAACTACTCAGAAAAACCAGAAATGGC
>NW_012267242.1:1800795-1804828 GCF_000151885.1 Dipodomys ordii | reverse complement strand
AGGCGAGCGCTCTACCACTTGAGCTACAGTGCCACTTCCGGTTTTCTGGTGGTTTATTGGAGATAGGAGTCTCACAGTCTCTCCTGCCCGGGCTGGCTTTAAACCGCAATCCTCAGATCTCAGCCTCCTGAGTAGCTAGGAATACAGGCGTGAGCCACCAGCGCCCGGCTTCCTCTCCTTTTCATACCTAGTGCAAGGCTTTCTCTACAATTGGTGTCAACCCATAGGTTTGCATGTATGTGCGTTGTCTGTTTTGGATTTACAGAGCTCAACATAATGGCTATCTTTGTACTTGTTCTTTTGCAAGGAATTTCTCAAGACAGAAATTCATTTCCAGTCTTGTCCCTTTCCCTCCTCGCCCTGTGGCTAAGTCACCTCTTGACACTGGACATAGTTCAATGGATTTAGATTCAAATGTGTGGTCATTGGCTTAGAGAACCCAGATAGGAATTTACTCAGACATGAAGGAATAGAGATATAGCCGTCTTGATGGAACTTCAGAAAATCTATCACATCACGCTGCTGTATTTTCTGACTTGCCAGAGCAGAACAAACAAGAGCTGAAATGGCTGCTGAGAGATTGCCAGTGCTCTTGCCCATCAGGCAGCAGTTGCGCAGAGTGCAATGGCTTAGTTCCCCTGGGAGCATACTCACCTTGCCTTTGCTTCTCCTATGCTGTAGTTCTTGCAGGCTGAATTTCCTTCCCACTGCAAGGCAACCAGTGGCCCAAAAGCTCTATGATGTGGCATTAGCAGGGAGAAAGGTGAAAGAGGAGGCAGCAGCAGAGGTCCTGATTGAGAAGGCTCTGCAGAGGTTACACAGCCTGTCATCCCCCATGATGTGCAGATGCTGTTCTGCATGGTGGCACCCACTTGTTACCAAGCAACCTTAGATGCTCTGCTGCCGCACCTGCCTTGAGCGTCTCTAGGCTCATCTCTGAGCAGCAGCAGTTCCTTCTGCTATCCTGGATCTCATCACTTCTTTAGGTGAGCTGGGTCAGTCCCTGGATATGTGAAAAAGAGTTCGCAGGGAGAGGAATGGACATTTTACATGCTGACTTTATGTCAGTGGCTGTGCTAGGCTTTTCTTTCTTTTATTGTTTTCTTCTTTTCTGCTTCAGAGCATAAAACTGAAATTTTATGCATCCTAAATTAGCAATAATGGGGCCCACACAATTTTCATTTCCCATGTGTGGTTTTCTAAAGATTAATATTTCAATTCCCCACTGACTCAGCAAAATGTTTCAAAATTGATGGAGGAGTATTTCTACTTTTTTTCTTTTAAAAAGAAGGAATTCCTGTCATCTGCAGCAGCATAGAGGATCCTGGAGGACATTATGCAAAGGGAAATAAGCCAAGCTCAGGAAGACAGATACCATATGATCTTATTCGTATGTGAAGTTTGAAAAAAATTAAATTCACAGAAACAAAGCAAAATGGTGGTTATCAAAGAGTAGAGTAGAAGGATTAAAGATTTATTAGTCAAAGGGCACAAACTTCAATTAGACAGTAGGAATAAGTTAAGGGATCTATTGTACATCATAAAAATGTAGTTAATGACAACATATTATATACTTGGGAATTTCAAAAAGAAGAAAAACAAATTATACTCATAGCAATGAAGCTCTTAAACCACAACCAGAGAAGACAAAAGAATTCAAAAGAACATTGTTGGAAAATGCATCATTCCATGATATATTTTGCAACTTCATGTATTAATAGTCATAACACACTCTAAACATGATTTGTAGACAGTTTATTGGTCTACATTAAGGTGATTACAAGTTATCACCACGAAGTAATAAGCTTAGAACTTCATGAAGCACTGTTGAAATGACTTGATTGCAATGTACAAGGTGATAGTCCAAGTCTAGAAAAAGGAGAAACTATGAACTAAGATTTGTCAGTATTTATCAAGGGTTTTCTGAAAGAGAACCTGACTGGATAGACATGAATGTTCCTGTCACTTTAGGAAGCTCTGTTTCCTTTTTCTTTGTCAGTCATGAAGCTTGAACTCTGGCCCTGGGTGCTGTCCCTCAGCTCTTCAGCTCAAGGCGAGCGCTCTAATACTGGAGCCACAGCGCCACTTCCGGTTTTCTGAGCGGTGTATTGGAGATAAGAGTCTCACAGACTTTCCTGCCTGGGCTGGCCTTGAACCGTGATCCTCAGATCTCAGTCTCCTGAGTAGCTAGGATTATAGGCGTGAGCCACCAGTGCCCAGCTCTGTTTCCATTTTTGAAAAATGAGAAGCTACTCCTACTAGAAGCCTTAAGCTCAGATGAAGAGGGAAGCAGATGGGAACTTGTATGGAGAAGATTGCTGACAGAGAAACTGTGCAGAGTAGAGCCAGAGAGTCAGAAAGGAATCTGGGCTTACCCAACCCAACAAGCATTTCTTGGATGCTTGCCATATGGCAGATACTGCGGTGGATACAATGTTGCCGGCAGGACCACTTTATCAGTGAGTGCTCTTCCTATTACAAGTTAGAGATCTGGCTCCAATTTACTAAGCAGTTCTGGCTCATGCAAATCCAAGTTCAGAGGAAGGGCAGAATTCAGAACTGGATTAATTCAGTGGCTCCTGGGTCATCTCCCCTCTGTGCATATTCAGCTTCAGATTGGCTTCCCACATTGTGCCCAAACAGCTCCACTGGACACCAGGGTTAACCAAAGAGAAGAAATCTCTGATGGAGTTCGCATTTAAAACCAAAGACAATTCTTTCTCAGAAACATCTAGTAAAGTTTGCCTTTTTTTTTACTGTCATTTGGATGCTATTATTTGGATGTAGTTTGGGCCCCCAAGGAATTGTGTTTTAGAGGCTTGTCCCACAATGTGTGCTATTAAGTGGGGTGGAACCTTCAGAAGATCAGGGTTGGTGGAATGTGGTTACATCAATCATGAGGGGCATCACCTAGGAAGGAATTACCACAGTTCCTATAGGACTCTGATTAATGCCTATGGGAGTGGGTTATTATTTGAGAAGGAGGAGGGGAGATTGGCTCTCCTCATACTCTGGCTTACTGTCTCATTTTCACATGAGTTTTGCCATGACACAAGCTACTGTGTTGTGATATAGCCAGAAGGGTTTCACCAGACCTGAGCAGAAGCTTCCATGCTCTTAGAATCCACAACCATGAGCTAAATAAGCCTCTTTTTCTTTATTTACTACCCCACTTCAGTTATTTTGGTATAGCTACAGGAAAACAAACTAATAATCCTCCATGTCACACAAGCTTACTGAAACCAACCCCCATGTCCAGGGAAATGCACTGATTAATACAGAAATCCAGACATAAACCTATTGCTTTGGTGAGCATGAAATTACCCCTCTAGAGTAAAACTAATTCTGCAGCTGGGGGAATAGATCTGTCCACCCCCACCCCCCCAAGAGGACAGGCAGGAGAGTGAAAACTGGTATATTACCAAGAAATGGCAAAAAAAAAAAAAAAGGAAAGAAAAGATGCTCTTCCAATAAACAGACTCAGACTATAAAGAAGCTTATAGTTTAGTGGGGAAGACAGGTAGTTATTTCCCCTTAATGAAAAAGTGACATGTGAGCTATAAAACACTATGGGAGACTAGAGACAAGGCTACTTATAGCACTTCAGGGATTACGTTGCTTTAATGGGACATAGCAGATGGATATTTGAAAGACACAGAAGTACATTCTAGGCTCAGGAAACAACACAGTCCTTTACTGGGATCCAGAACACAGAACACTGTCTGGTTCGGACAGTTGTAGCTAAGAAAAGGGAGGAAATGAGTTCAATTTGTAGCAATACTAAAGTGTCCAGATGGAAGTACCTGGAGGAAATCTGGGAACAGACAAGATTGTAGAGGCCATGGTAGAAGCCATTAACATAAGAGAAGTGAGCCAGGCGCTGGTGGCTCATGCCTGTAATCCTAGCTACTCAGGAGGCTGAGATCTGAGGATCAGGGTTCAAAGCCAGCCCGGAAGTGGCGCTGTAGCTCAAGTGGTAGAGTGCTCGCCTTGAGCTGAAGAGCTGAAGGACAGCGCCTAGGCACAGAGTTCA
>NW_012267242.1:1765563-1795785 GCF_000151885.1 Dipodomys ordii | reverse complement strand
AGAAAGAAAGAAAGAAAGAAAGAAAGAAAGAAAGAAAGAAAGAAAGAAAGAAAGAAAGAAAGAAAGAAAGAAAGAAAGAAAGAAAGAAAGAAGGAAGGAAGGAAGGAAAGAAGGAAGGAAGGAAAGAAGGAAAGAAGGAAGGAAGGAAGATTGATTTTAATTAAATAATATTTTAATTAAATAAGCATGTTTTATTTGTTTGTAACTTAGTGTTAACAGCACTTGCCCTCCCATTGCTTGACTCACAGTATGGAGCAAACTGCTACTGTGCCTTGGTGAGTGGGACTCCTCAGCTTGATTCCGTAGCCAGCATTTTATGCTTTGCACTTTCGGTGCTGAGAGCATCACCAGGAATGCCTAGAATATGGAATTTCATCTCAGTGTTACTTCCTCTGGGAACTCTTCATCCTTTTTGACCTTTCATCAAAACCACTTCCCCCAGTTGAGTCAATGTTCTGTCTTCTCCGAGCTGCTCTGGCAGCACATGCTGAGTCTTGAAGCGCCCACTTCCCACAGTCATTTACATGCAGCTCCGGTTTCGTGTCCAATGTTAACATTTTTTTATTTCTTTGGTGCATATTCATGGTTTTATTTTGAGGGGTGGGGGAACACGTCTCTCAACTTTCCATTTTTGTAAACTGTCACGTGGGTTTATCATGAGGAAATACAGCCCCACACTTTCTGTCTGAGCTAAAGAACAGAAGGGCAGTTACCAGTCAGATAGACACTGGCCACTGATAATGGTGTGCATCTGTTGTTTATGCAGTGATGTACGAATAGAAGTGCCAACAGCATAGCTTAGTCTCTGTGCAATTGCTCCCAGTGTATATACCATAGAAACTGAAATTCAAAGTACGTGATGAGATGGTTGGTGTTATTTAAACCATGGTAACTGAGATCCATGCATGTCACATCTGTGCAAAGTGAGGGCCACCTGTATATACAAAGTAGGGAGATTAGTAAAATAATGCCCTTGTGTGTCCAACACCTCACTTTAACCATTACCAACTCATGGCAAATGTCCTTTTTGCAATATTCCCCTACTCACTCTCCAATTTTATATTATTTTGAATCAAATCCCTGACATCCCAATTTTATGCACAACTATCTCTATTCTCAATTAAAAATCGGAGTCTGGACTCGTAAACAATCGCAGCCTCCAGCTTCCTGGTGGAGGTCAGAGATCCAGAGAAATGGCATGGTGCCTTAACAGGTCTTCATTCCTTTCCTCCTGATGGCAACCGGGAGAAGTATAGTCCACTCTCTTCAGATGGAGAAACGGAGGCACAGAAGTGCTAAGTGACTTGCTCACTATCACAAAGTAAATAGTTGAGTGAGGCTTTGAAATTCCCATTTTCTGATTCTACATCCTGTTCTTTTTTCTAAACAACATAATCGCAATGAAGGGGTCCTTACCCCTCATTGGCTTTACTTTCTTCTGTGCCCAATCTCAGATGCCACTCAGTCTCCTGCTATGGCCAAGAATTTAGGAATGTCATCATTTTCTTCACCTCCACTTTTACTGGAATATACTTTCAATCGGGAGGGGGAAAAAGACTGAAAGAGAAGCCACATGGAGCAGATTATTGCATGGAGAACTACTAGGCCCCCAGTGGCCTTAGCTGGATTTAGTCGAAATGACTCCACCCACTGCTTGCACCCCTTAGCTCTGGATGAGCTGTGGACTCCAGCCTCCTGGGACTGAACCTGTAGCCTGGGAAGGAAGGTTCCCCGGGAGATCTGATACTGTGAAAACAATGGAGGAGAAAGGGGAAAGTGGGGTTGGTGAGTGGAAGAAAGGAGCAAGAAGAAGGAGGAGAAAAGGGAGGAAGAGTAAGAGAAAGAGGAAGAGAAATAGGAGGAGTGGGAGAGAGAGGAAAAGGAGAAGAGGTAAGAAATCTTCACCATCATTCTGTGGGCACCTCTCTGAACACTGTCACTAATTCTGATGGGACTTGCTGAGCCTCAACTGTAATTCTCACGGGCTGGAAGAATAGGCGTCAGGATGGCTTCACGGTGGTCTCTTTCCGTTATTTTTCACCACTCTTTCTGAATTCCCTGTGAATCTTCTACTTCAAAACAAAGACATTTTCTCTCCTGCTTGTGGAGGGAGGCAACAGGGACAGAGGCCTCTCAGTGTCCCTCCCCCTTGAGCTATAGTTTCCAAACAGTCTCAGAAATGACTTTGAATGTAGCTGGGTCGCAGGAGGCACTAAGAACAGAAGCATTGAGGGTCCCAGGCACCGTGGTCTTATATATGGTGTCCCATCAATTGAAAAGACAGTCACTGTTTTGTCTTCTCAAAACCATTTTCATTCTCAAATCCCTATTTTTGATAATAGCATCACACACACACACTTTCCTCTGGGGAATTTCCTCTCCCTATCTAAGTGATTCCTGTGTCTGAATACTAGTCATCACAAAATGTCTCCCCTCATGGAGGTCGACTGGTAACCCAGAGCTTGACTAGGTGGGTACTGGGAAAGAGAAGTGTTCCTCCTTTTCAGGTTTGCTAAGCCAAAGTTAATTCGCAGTTTAATTTAACTTTGGTTAATATGATTCCTCATATAGAGAAAGCTCTTTTGCACTAGAAAAGAAAGAGGCAGAATTGATGTGTGTGTGTGTGTCTGTCTGAATGTATAGACAAGTTATTAAAATATTTATCTCTAGATAGATCTGTTTGCCTGACACCTTTGTATAGTCTACATGAAGTAATAATATAACCTAGTAATGCCGCTGTGTGTGTGTGTTATTTAAGTTGGGGCTTTCATATAGAGAGAGAATCCTGATAGACTCTTTCAGTTCTTTAAACGGGCTCCAAGAAGGCCCTTGTCCAATAGTCATGTAGAGAGTACTGGGGAGCCAAGGTTCATCTCAGGTCTCTGAATCCCCATCTCTACAGCTGACACTCTGCCAAGCTGCCTCCCAAAGATGGGTTAAACTTGGTCCTGCCCCAAAAATGCAAAGTCTGCAAGGAAAGTGAGAGCTTTGTACAACTAAAATGACAGAACATTACGTTGTAACAGACACAAATACAATTCAGCAGAGTCCACAGGGGAGAAAGTACATAAGAACTAATTTTGCCTCAAGTTATTGCGGATCCAGTTTGGGAGAAGGGATTCCTAATTACTTCAGTATCCAAGGAAACCCCAAAGTGGCCTCAAATCATTTCAGGTATTCACAGGCACTGGCCATTTGTTGATGTACAACCATCAGATTTCCCAATCTTGAAGAGAAACGTATGGCTGCAAGCTGTAATCACTATTTGCAGAGCTCAATGTTGTTTGTGACTTTGTCATTCATATTTGCAGTTGCCCTGAAACCTTTGCTCTCAAGGGCCCTGCCTTGCTCCTGTTCCTGGTCGCTGCTCAGCTGCTTAATCTGTCATCTGTCTCCATTGCTTCCTGCAACAACCACAGTGAGCCTGAGTGGAAAAAAGTAAGTCTGGATATTTATTTGCCAGGCATTTACCAAAAGAAAAGAATTTGCACCTGCTGTTTGCAAGCTTGTTGCAAGAATGTGCAGTACATTCAGTTGCACCTCCTGTTTTCAGGCAATAGTCTAAAAGTCGCTATCAACGTTTTCTTTTTCTTACTCTAGATCATTTAAAGTTGGGAACATTACCCACAGTCCCCTTTATCCATTCTTTCTCATATACAGGTGGGAAAATAATTCAATGATCCCACTGAGTGACCCTGTAAAGTACATTTGGTGGGGAATCAGATGTACATATGCTTTACCAATCAGGGCATAAACGGGTCATAGTCAAATTGCAATGCATAATTGTCTTTAGATATAATTACTAGAAACTTAAATGCCAAAAATAAACTGAAGTAAATATGTACCCTTAGTCACCTTTTGAGAGATGGAATTAAATTAACAAGAAACTATCATTATGAGGCCAGAATTGCAGCAGTTGGAGGCCGTGACTCACACAACAACACTGATGATGGTAGACTGAGGATAAAGCACCTGTCCCAATGTAGAAGCAGTCAAGGAAGGGAAGTCTCCCTCTGTGCTTTGTACTAAGCAACATTTTCCTCAGAGGCCAAACTTCTCAATGAAGCACTAAATCAGAATGCTCAAAATGTCATAGTTCACTGGCTTCTGTTTATGAACTCCAAGTTGGATTGACCTCTAACAATTCACTTAGAAAGTTTAACTAGTAAACCGATCTTAGATGTATATAAAAATGTTATAGTCTAGGTCTAGAAACCCACTCACAGGCTCCTGTGTTGAAGGTTTATTTCCCAATATAGCAATGCTCAGAAGTGAGACTTTGGGGGAAGGATTGGATCATGAAGTCTCTGAACTTATCAAAGGAGGAACCCACGGATGAGTTCATACTTTCATGAGCTATGGGCAGGTGATGAAAACTTAGTGGGTGGGATCTAGTTAAAAGGAATGGATCTTGTCCCTGGCCCATTCTCAGTCTCTCTTTCTCTGTCTTTGTTTGTCTGTCTGTCTCTCTGTCTCTTCTTTTCTTATGAAGCAAGCAGCTCCACTGCACCCAACCTCTCTGACACAATACTCTGTCTAACTATTAGCCAGGGAGCAATGGCACCAAGTGACCATGAACTGAAACTTCTAAAGCTAGGAGCCAAAATAAATCTTTCCTCTTTGAAGTTGATATTTTGTCACAATGACAGAAAAGTGACTAACACACAGGGCATATATGAATTTGTAAATTGTTCATCCCAAAGGATAAAGAGGAAGACTTGCTTTCTTGGGTCATATTTGTGTGTGTGTGTGTGTGTGTGTGTGTGTGTGCGTGTGCATGCGTGCATGTGCGTGCACACATGCATACATGGGCGCTCACCAGTCCAGGGGGTTGAACTCAGGGGCTGTGCACTGTCTCTAAAGATTTTTTGTTTTTGTTTTTTTCTCAGTGTTCTACCACTTGAGCCACAGCTGCACATTTTGTTTTGTGGTGGTTAATTGAAGATAAGAGTCTCACAGACTTTCCTGCCTGGGCCAGTTTCAAACTGTGACCCTCAGAACTCAGCCTTCTGAGTGAGCTATTGGCAACTGCCTTTGGTCAGTTTTAATACCAAATAGACCTTGGGTAAAATTTAAGAATTGGTGGCTGGAAAACCCTAGAACCCAATTGAATTATTATCTTAGGAATTTTAGGCAACAAGATATAAGATTGAGATCTCTATTGGAACCTTCTTGATTTCCACTGTCAGTGTTCGGCCAAGGCTTGGCATGATGGGGCAAACCTATAATCTCACTTATGAGGGAGGCAGAGGTGGGAAATATATGGTCTGAAGCTGGCCTCAGGCAAAAGCAGACTGCACCTGAAAACCAAACTAAAGTATAAAGTGCTGAAAGCAAGGCTCAAGTGGTAAAGTGCTTGTCTGACAAGTCTAAGTTCAGACCTCAGGACTATCATCACCCCTCCCCCCACCAGCAACAACAACCACAAGCATAAATAAATAAATAATAATTAAATGAAAGAGAGTAAGTTAAGGCAAGACCTCAGACAAAAGCTTAACACCTAAGCATGGTCTGACACTCCCAGTCAGATTAGGGTCCAAGTTAATTTGTCTTGAAAGTTTCTTCATGCTTAATAATTCAACATAGAAAAAGAAATCTCAAAGCAATGAAGAGGAGGGTAAGTAACTCAGAGAAAATTATATTTTATTTGAGGCTTAAAAATTATCTGAAAGAGCCAGGCACTAGTGGTTCACGCCTATAACCCTAGGTACTCAGGAGTCTGAGATTGCAGTTCAAAGCCAGCCAAGACAGGAAAGTCAATGAGAGTCTAATCAATAATTAACTACCAAAAAATCCAGAAGTGGAGCTGTGGCTCAAGTGGTAGAGAACTAGCCTTGAACAAAAAGCTGAAGGACAGTGCCCAGGTCCTGAGTTCAAATCCCAGGACAGGTTATACCCTCCACCATGCGAGTGCGTGTCGCACGTGTGCACGCGCGCACACAGACACACACAGACACACAGACACACACACACACACACACACACACACACACACACACACACACAAACTTAGCTGAAAGAGTAAGGAGCAGTCTGCCAGAAAACCTTCAGCACTGCTTTACAAAGGGTACAATGCCCTGTATTTCTACCTTAGAAACAACACTTAGTAATTGTGTAACACCTTTAACCTCTCAAAACACATTTGCATGCATTACTGAAGTCTCCAGGGAAGTGTAATTTTTGAGGTGACCTGAGGTAAAACACAGTTCCCTGAACTCATTTTTCCTTCTTTTCTCACCCCTCTCTTTCCTTCCTTTTAGATTTATATTCTTCCTATTTTCCCCTTTTCTTTCTTATTTTTTTCTATTCTGTTTCTTGGCTTGGTTATGTCTTGATTTAAAAAAAAACCTATAGGGCTTTTCAGGAATACTCATAATTCAAGAGGTGGCTGATTCTAGAATCAACATCTAATTCAACTTAAGGTCCTTTTTAAATTTCAAAATATGTGTCTTTCCTAGTGAGTTAGGTGGGCCCTGGTTGGAAAGACCTTTCCTTCCTGGGTAGATACCAAAGTGAGCATGTTTGTATGGTGAGAATCATTCACGTTGGTGTAGCTCATGTCATGTCATGATCTCAGTCGGCCAGCATAGCTGTGAAATGGCCTTAACTGTGTCTCCTAGCAACCCAAATTTAAATTCTGAAGTCCAACACTCCAGTACCTCAGAGTACAACCTTATTTGAGGATGAGGTCTTAGCAAAGATGATCAAGTTAAAATGAGATCATACAGGAGGACTCTAGGCCAATATTGGGTTTTATTAGGACTGATGTTCTTATAAGAGGAAATTAGAATCAGACAAATACAGAGAGAAGATCAGGTGAAGACACAGAAAAAAGGTGGCAGTCCACAAGCCAAGGAAAAAGGCCTGAAACAGATTCTTATCTCATGGCCGGCCCTCAAAAGGAACGCGTCGGTCTCACATTTAGATCTCAGGCTTCTAGCCTCTAAAACAGCCAGAAAATGTATTTCTGTGGTTTAAGCCAAGCAGCACATAGTATTTTGTTACAACATCCCTAAACAAATTAAGGGAGCCCAAGAGATTAATTTGTCTTTATCTCCTCACAGGATTGTTTTAAGAACTAAATGAGCTAAAACAATGAAAGCACTTCACAATTAAAGTTAGAACAAAGATGAAAGAGACATATTTTTGGTCTTTTTTTTTTTTAAAGAAACTCAATGGATGAAATGTAGCTGAAAGAGAACATGCTGAAATACTCAGTTATGTAAACAACTTTATTTATGAATTTTTAAATTTTTGGTTGTGGGGCTTGACCTTGGGGCCTGGTTGCTGTCCTAGAGCTCTTTTGTTCAAGGCTAGTGCTCTACCACTTTGCGCCACAGTGCTACTTTTGATTTTCTGGTGGTTAATTGGAGATGAGAGTCTCATGGACTTCCTTGCCTAGGCTGGCTTTGAAGCACCATCCTCAGATCTAAGATTCCTGAATAGCTAGGATTACAGGCATGAGCCACCAGCTCCTGGCTGTACACAACTTTAGTCTGTGAGGTATGGAATATGTGCCAGGGTTACCTGGTACACAGATAGCAGTTACAAACAAGATGGCTGATGTCAAGTCAACTTGGATCTCCACAGTACAAATATGGTGGTGTTCCATGACTACTATATTTTAAATTACTATATTTAAAAAGTAACCTCTGAAACTACTGCAGGACAGAGTAGGAGAGAACTTATAGGCACAGGCAGGATCTTCCTGAACAGAGTCCTAGGGTCATGACAAATTGGAGAGAGACTGGACAAATGGGACTACCTTAAAATAAAAAGTTTCTGCAAAGACAAAGAAATAGCAACCAAACTAGAAAGACAGCCAACTAATTGGGAAAAAATATTTACCAGCAAGATATCAGACAAGGGTCTAATACCCATTATTTACAGGGAACTCAAGAAACGAACCCCTCACAAATCATGAAATGGGCAAGGGAACTAAAGAGAGACTTCTCAAAGAAGAGATAAAAATGGCAAAGAAACACATGAGGAAATGTTTATCATTCCTGGCTGTAAAGGAAATGCAAATAAAAACAACCCTGAGATACCACCCCAGTCAGAATGGCCCACATCCTAAAGTCAGCCAACGACAAATGCTGGAGGGAATGTGGAGAAAGAAGAACTCTACTGCATTGCTGGTGGGAATGTACACTAATACAACCACTTTGGAAAAGTCTGGATACCTCAGGAAGCTAAATATAGACCTCCCCTATGACCCAGCCATACCACTCCTAGGCATCTACCCTGAGCAACAGGAACCAGTATACAAAGACACATCTACCTCCATGTTTATTGCGGCACTGTTCACAATAGCCAAGATTCAGAAACAACCCAGATGCCCCACTACTGATGAGCGGATCCAAAAATTGTGGTACCTATATACAATGGAATATTATGCAGCCATTAGAAAGGACAAATAATGGCATTTGCAGGGAAATGGATGGAACTAGAGCAGACTATTTTGAGCAAAGTAAGCCAAGAACAAAGAGACAAATGGTACATGGTCTCCCTGATATGTGGATGCTAAAGCCAATATGGCAAAGTAACAGGACTCAAGAAACAAAGGACAGCCACCCATTTTGTCATATTATTGCTAAATGACTCCATGTTCTAGATCATATATATGGTAAATATATGCATGCAACAGAGGGAGGCCAGGAGGAGGAACAGAATAAGTGGGAACAGCCTACACTAAGCAAAAGGAAAGAAATGTAAACATCACCCGCTGTGGAAAAAATAACTTGTATTGTCAAAGCTCATAGAATTCACAAACTGTATAGAGCATGATAATGGCAATTTGCCTTGTGAAAGATAAAATGTGTTTGTGACTCTAAGTATCACTATTCCACAATACTGTGAAATTTATGTAATCACCTAATCTCAATTAAAAAAAAAGTGAGAGAAGGGATGAGTTAAGAGAGATGGGTGAGGGGCTGGGAAGGTGGCTCAGTGGTAAAGCGCTTGCCTTGCATGCATGAGGCCCTGGGTTCGATTCCCCAGCACCACATAAGCAAAAAGAAAAAAAGCCGGAAGTGGCTCTGTGGCTCAAGTGGTAGAGCGCTAGCCTTGAGCTAAAGAGCTGGGGACAGCGCCCAGGCCCAGAGTTCAGGCCCCACGACTGGACCCCCCCCCAAAAAAAAGAGAGTTGGGTGACAATGTTGTCAGACACTTTGTACTCATATACTGTTGTGTAGAATGGGAACTTTTTTGTACAACTACTTAAAGATAATAAAAAAAATCCTACTGTGGGCTGGGAAGGTGGCTCAGTGGTAGAGCGCTTGCCTTGCATGCCTGAGGCCCTGGGTTCGATTCCTCAGCACCACATAAGCAAAAAGAAAAAAGCCGGAAGTGGTGCTGTGGCTCAAGTGGTAGAGCGCTAGCCTTGAGCTGAAGAGCTGAGGAACAGCGTGCAGGCCCGGAGTTCAGGCCCCATGACCGGACCCAAAAAAAGAAAATCCTACCGTGTAAAAAAAAAAAAGTAACTCCTCTTTCACATGTGCAGAAAGAATCCCTTTCTCAGATTTACTTTTTCCTCTAAATCTTACCCACTTTCTTTCTTTTTTTTTTTTTTTTTTTGTCGGGTCGTGGGGCTTGAACTCTGGGCCTGGGTGCTGTCCCTCAGCTCTTCAGCTCAAGGCGAGCGCTCTACCATTTGAGCCACAGTGCCACTTCTGGTTTTCTAGTGGTTTATTGGAGATAAGAGTCTCACTGACTTTCCTTGCCCAGGCTGGCTTTGAACCGTGATCCTCAGATCTCAGCCTCCTCAGTAGCTAGGATTACAGTCATGAGCCACTGACATTCAGCCCACTTTCTATCATATTACATGTTTCATAGAGATTTTGCTTCTTGCCTAGCTCTTCTATTCTTTCAAGAAACTAACTCAAGAAGTCTCACAAGAATATTAATCCCTTTGGAGAGCATGCCCACAATGACCTAAAGTCCTCCCACTGAAGGCCACAGTGGAGACCAAGCTTTCAATATATGAACCCTCAGTGGGCAAACCACGTTCACACTAATAGGGGCCAGCACTTAGGATATAAGGAAAGGACATAGGCTGAAGGTAGCTCAGACATGGATCACTAGGGTGTATGGACCTTGTTGCCTAGGCTATGTCCAAGCTAGAATGATCTTCAATGCTAAGCATGCAAAAGGAAGCCACCATGCATATTGTTATGTGTCACCTAGGGAAAGCTACGCATACTGAACAGTGAGGCACACACTATGAGGATGTAAAAATCAATAAATCTTAGCAGAGTTGCACAAGGCCACTTCACAGGTTAAAAATGAAAGTCTTTTGGATATGCAAAGCAGGAGTCTCAACTGATTCATGGGTTAACATAACTGAATACAAAATGAGTTGACCTCTGGCTGGAATGAAGAGTGATAGTTGTTAATTAAACTGTGGACAGAAAAGGGTGTACTGAGAGACCTTAGTGACCTCAGTCCCAGAGTAGAGAGTGCCTGGACTGGAGATACAGATATCAGACCTTTCTGAGAAGAGACTCTGATGGGAACGAAATCCAGTATCTAGGAATTACTGTTCGCCAGCAAGGAATGTAGACCTGGGGTCCAAATATAATAAAAGTTATCGAGGGTGAAGAGATATCTGCCTCATGAAGTATGATGATATGTGCATTTTCAGAAGGAAAAAGTAGAGGAAAGATCAATTTGAAAAGTCACAATGCTCTGAGGGAATAATTAAGAATCTCCAGCTGAGGTTTCTTTTACAAAGAATGAGAAAAGGCCTCACTTGTGTGACAGACTGACTTGCTTTTGAAGTTCCATGATCCTGGTGTGGGGTGTGTGTGGGGGGTGGGGATTGGGGGAGTGTGGGTGTGGGTGTTGTGGTGGAAGGGGGTTATAATCATCCTTTATCAATTAATTTATTTATTGAAACATTCTTGCACCAGTCATTGTGCTAAATCCAGGGGCTACAAAAATAAATGTTAGCCAGTCCAAGTAAGAC
Organism: Dipodomys ordii; assembly: GCF_000151885.1. NCBI lineage: Eukaryota > Metazoa > Chordata > Mammalia > Rodentia > Heteromyidae > Dipodomys > Dipodomys ordii. The sequence continues at coordinate 1,784,819 of NW_012267242.1, read as the reverse complement.
TCTTAACCTCCTGGATTTGTGTAATCCATAATCCAGTCTGAACAAGTGTTCTCTGGCATCCTCCCTTGGGTGAAGCGTGGCTAAGAGGGGTAGCTATAACCCAAGGTATGGCAAGCCCAATCAAACAGAACAGAAGACTTGGAAGAAGGGTAGACTACTGATGCACTGGGAGAGTTTGGTCCCAACCTCTTGCTGGGAATGTTGACTGGGACCCATTAGCACAGAAATGCAGCCCCAATTAGGCTATAGGCATTGCCACTAATAATCACTTAGCTAAAATTATCATTGAGCTAAACAAGGGAAGACTTTAGTTAAACAGATCTTTTGAGAACGCCTGCAAGAGGCACTGGAATCGTTGTTGATATACTTCATCAACAGTGGAAATGTTGCCAGGGTGCCGGAGTCAAAACAGATGAAATGATGCCTCTCCCAGCTCTGTGGAGAGCTGCCCACCCAAAGCAGCAAGATCAGACTGGGTCACACTTTCTGGTTCTAAAAATAAAGACACATTCTCTGGTGCTATTTTTTTTTCTAGAAAACATTTTACACAAGTAATTTCCTAGACTGTGTGTATTTTGTATTCTTGTTATGTTTCCCATAGTAGAGAAAAGATATTCAATGTTTATTTTGGATGTAAAGGGAATAAAATATATCCTTGAATTAGGAAAATAGAAAGTCTTCATCCAATCTTTGTTAAAGTTATTTTCTGTTTCCCTTTCACTGGAAATTTGTGAAGTGTCTTTTGTGCCCAGCACGGTGCTGGGTACCAGAGTGATAGAACAGGAAGGAAGGAGAAGGCAGGTGACAAACAATATGATAGCTGTTATATGATCAGGTTGCAATCAAGCTGATAAGCTAGTGGAGCTCTTGGTGATTAGGATCCTTGAATATATGATATAAGGTTGGGAGTAGTAAGTGTACTAGAGGAGTGTCTTCAAGACCAAAATTGTGTGTGTGATTGAGAGAAGCAGGAATTGGAAGGGGGGAAGGTTGAAGCATGATGCCATGAAAAACTCAGTAGATCCTGCTCCAAAACTCAGGGCTTTTCAGAGATATCTTGAACAGGGTCCAGGCAGCTGTGTCTTTGTTACCCTGTACTGAATGTGATTGGGTGCAGGATCACACCTCCACCTCACTTCTGTGGTTCAGCTTCTTAGCTGTGCTCTTACCGCTCCTCAGAAGTCCACCCTCATCCTTTATTTTATTCCTGGTTCGGCTTTCTTGTGGTCCCAAGAAGAGACTCAGATAAGCTGATGTACCACTTGCCCGCAGGTAACTGCATTTCATTAGCTGAACCTACTGCTGCTGGTAAAAGGGGAAGTTACCTCTTGAAGAAGTTAGAGAATAGATCCCTGAGACAGAAGTTTCCATAAGGTGGAATTGTACCAAGATATCCTACTGTACTGGCCCTTTTTCTACTTGAGCAGGTTTTGGGTGCTTATTTTTTTTGGGTGGGGGGTGTTAGTTCTAGGACTTAAACTCAGAGCCTGGGTGCTGTTCCTTAGCCTTTTCTAGGCTTGTTCAAGGCTGATGCTATATCACTTGAGCCAGCTTTTTGATGGTTAATTGGAGATAAGATTCTCACAGATTTTCCTGATTAGATTGGCTTTGAACCAGATCCTCAGATCTTAGCCTCCTGAGTAGCTAGGATTACAGGCGCCCAGCAGAAGCCATTTCTGATGGGCTTTACAGTATCAGAAATATAGGCTCTAGTTATTTTATTTTACTTTTGTTGTTGTGGGGCTTGAACTCTGGGCCTGGGCTCTGTCCCTCAGCTCTTCAGCTCAAGGCTTGCACTCTACCGCTTGAGTCACAGTGCCACTTCTGGTTTTCTGGTGGTTAATTGAAGATTAGAGTCTCATAGATTGATTAGATTGGCTTTGAACCAGATCCTCAGAGCTCAGCATAAGCCACTGGTGCCCTGCTTGCTTGAGCATTTTATAACAGTGAATAAAGAGAGAGTCATCTTAGACTATTGGCTAGTAACATTTTTGCTATAGTACTTGTATCTGGCAATACTTCCCCCAGCCTGGTAGTCAGAATTTCTGACAGCTGCTTGGCATGGCTTTCAATTAGAGACATCTATCTGTAAATGGTACATCGGCACACAGCCCATTACTGCTGTAGAGTTGGTGACGGCAGCAATTACTATTATTATTGCCAGTCAAATCGCCAGTAAAAGCACTGTTTTTAGCACTCTTACCTAACCATAGGTCTGTTGTTTGTGGATAAAACTTCCTTTCAAGAAATTGCATCCAGCCAATCGAACTAGACAGGTATTTCTGAGAAACTGGAAAAAAATACCCACATTCCTAACTTGCAATCTATCCTTTGGCACAAGGAAAAGAATAAAGAATACTACACATCTTCTCCATCTCAGCTGTACCTATGTCTGTAAATTTTCTCTTTTTCAAGTCTTGGGCATAAGCAGAGAAGTGCCTATTGGATCTATAGTGCCATTTCAGTATAGAGACAAGCACAGATCCTCTGAAATTCCTTTCCTCTATTTGATCCCCAGCTCAATGAAGTAAGTCAGTCAAGGGTTCTTTTTTTTGGGGGGGTCGGTTGTGGGGGCCTGAACTCTGGGCCTGGGCGCTGTCCCTTAGCTCTTCAGCTCAAGGCTAGCACTCTACCACTTGAGCCACAGCGCCACTTCCAGCTTTTTTTTCCCTGCATATGTGGTGCTGAGAAATTGAACCCAGGGCCTCAAGCATGCAAGGCAAGCGCTCTACCATTGAGCCACCTCCTCAGCCCTCAAGGGTTCTTGTTATACAATATCACTAACAGTACAGGCTTTAGACCTCACCTGTCTGGGTTTGAATTCCTGGGATTGAAGCCCAGGACACATTTCTTAAGATTTTGCACCTCAATTTACCAATGGAAAATGAAAAAGTAATAGTACTTATATAAAATAATAATAGTACTTATCTCATAATCTTATTCCAAACTTTAAATGAGTTCATTCATTTAAAACAGCGATTGACACATGGTAAATACCCCATACTACAAATTAGCTCTTATTATGTGTAAAAATGGTATTCTCAACCAGAGTGGCAAGTCAAAATTAATGAGGGAGATTTTGAGAAATGGTGTTTTTCACAGCCTATCCCAGATCAGGTCTTCTCTGATATTATAAGAGTGACATTTTAGGCTAGAACATTCTGCATTGAGGTGGAGTGCTTTCTCCACATTGTAAAATGTTTCACAGCATTCATGACTCCCATTAAATGCCAAACAGTAACTGCCCTCTCACATTTAGACAACCAAAAGTATTTCCAGGCATTGCTAAACATCTATCCCCTGGTAAGAAAAATATCCCTGGCTGAGATCTATCTCAGAACGAGTTCTTCAGTGTCTCTGAGAAGGGAAGTTTAGGATCATCCCAAAGACAGATCTAGGTCTTGTGTGGCTTGAGGCTTATAAAATCTGAGAGTATCCTTCTTTAAGAAATAATGTAAATTACAGGGGCTGGGAAGACGGCTCAGTGGTAGAGTGCTTGCCATGCATGCATGAGGCCCTCAGTTCAATTCCTCAGCACCACATAAGCAGAAATAAAAGCCAGAAGTGGGGCTGAGGGTCAAGTGGTAGAGCGCTAGTCTACAGTTGAAGAGCTGAGGGACAGCGCCCAGGCCCAGAGTTCAGACCCCACAACTGACAAAAAAGAAAAGAAAAAAAGGAACTAATGTAAATTACAAATTCAAATTTAGATATGGAAGTGAAGATTCATTTAAAATGCATACAGACAACAAAATACTAAAGCCTTGGAAACATACATTTCTTTCTTTTTGAGATCACTGGAGGCAACTTATAAACAGCAATACTTCTTAATCATAACCTGGCTTCTTTCACTTAAAACATCTGACAAGTCTTAGCACTCACAGGAGCTCTTGATGGAGGATCCCTGAAGTTCAAATGTCCTGAACCAGCTTCATGACAAATCTACTTCTGTGGTTCCTTGCTGTTTGTCCTGGCTCTGGCTGGAGGCCCAGCTCAGAGAACAGGCTCAAGACTCACAAAACCCAACTAACTCCATTACAATTTCAGAAAACTTGGCACTGGGAGATAGGTAGGAAATAGAAGGGCAGGGAGTACAGTGAGAATGAGATTGCAGCCAAAATCCAAAGTCTAGAGAACTGTAGCACTGGACTAGAATCAAGTAATGTCAGCAAGTATGCTGAGCTTCGGCCTGTAGCTGTAGGATTTCAGAAACTCTCTTTGCCTTTGAAACCTAGGGCAGAGTAACTGATGAGGACTTAGGATGGGGTCTGGCACTGAGAAGATGTGTGGTCTATAGGTCAACACAGTCATCATTATCAGTCCTGGTAGCCAAAGGAGACAAGCAGCGAATAGGCAGGTCACACAAGCATCCAGCAGCCATAATTAGGAGGCTGGACTCCAGGTGATAGAGAGAAGACTTACTTCTCAGCTAATGAGATCAAGTTGTGGGAAGAAACTAAACTTGCAAAACACTGGATTCCTTGGTCAAGAGGCGTCCAAGAAGTGGGTATGAGGAGGAATGGCCGGGGTAAGCCATGAAGACCTGCAGAGGAAGAGAGAATGAGGCAGGGTGCCCATAGTGTGATGGGCACTCAACGGAGGCTCTCTTGATCCTGTGGATGGAGCATCAGGCGAGGTGGACCTGCAAGCTCCTCAGCAGGATTGTCCATGGAAATATCATAGAACTTGTTAAGATGAAGTTTTCAAATGAAAGCTTATCCAGATGCGTGAAATCACAGGCTGGCACCTGTGATTCAATTCAGGTGGGCCTGGAATTCCTTCTCATAACTGGAGATGAGGACTACGTGACTATAAAGTTTATTCCTCAAGGTTAGATGGACATACCAGCACATACAGGCGTTCCACTAATGGCTATCTTGATCACATTTAAAAGACATCGTCTATATTATCAACATTATTACTGCTGCTACTTCTACAGTGCTCTATTCTTTATATTACAAGCTTTCAAGGATGAGGCAAACTACAAACCCAAGGTGGATACTGCTAATACCCTAGTCAAACAAGTTATGCCAGTGAAACAACAGAATCTGTATCCTGGATTTCTATGTTCTATTTTTCATGAATGTTGGAATCACTTGGCCTAGAAAACTAATTTTAACCAGTGGCATGCTATTCTCTTATCAAGTGTTTTATAAAAATTTCTAAGAGGAAATGCATCTTATCTTCTTTTCTTTGTCCATCTACTGGTAATCCTTCAACTAAATACTAAAGTGATCCAAACAAAGCAATGATAAGAGGGAGAGTAGTAAATCTGCATGATTTTCAGACTAGAACTTCAAACCATCCTTAAGTAATTAGGACAAGTTCCATAATGTAGACATAGGTTAAACTAGGTATGTGGTACCCCTGCAATCCCAGTACTTGAGACAGAGGCAGGAGGATGGCCAGTCTGGGCTATGTAGTGAGACCCTGTGTCATAAAGAAGGAAGACCAGGTGAAGTGGAAGAGGAAGAGGAGGAGGAGGAAGAGGAAAAAACTGGGATCAAAATAATCCATCTCCTTTTTTGTAGTGCATGATTCTAGAAACCTGCTTTTTTTGTTGTTGTTAGTCATGGGGCTTGAACTCAGGGCGTGGGTGCTGTCCCTCAGCTCTTCAGCACAAGGCTAACGCTCTACAACTTGAGCCACAGTGCCACTTCCAGTTTTGTGAGTGCTTTATTGGAGATAAGAATCTCACAGACTTTCCTGCCCAGGCTGGCTTTGAACCGTGATCCTCAGATTTCAGCCTCCTGAGTAGTTAGTATTACAGGCATGAGCTACTAATGTCTGGCTAAATCTGCATTTTCTATAATAGATATATCTTATTTGTTTGGGGTTTTAGATATGTTATTTGCAAAGAACAACATTCAACTCTTTTAATTATGTTTATTCTCTGACACTACCTCCTATGTTTTTCTTTTAAATCTTTTCCATACATTGTGGAAATTTGATGTTTAACACAAACTTCTAAATTTACAACACACCAAGCTTATAAAATACTTAGAGAATTGGTTGTGTGCTGCTGATTATTGTTTTTCCAACTGTGTTGAAATTCGATAAAAAAAATATTCTGTCAGAGCCAGGCCTATCTAGCTTCAATATCCATACTCAGTGAACTTTCCTCTAACAAGCAGTCTCACTGGACACCAAACACAGATGTTAAGATGGCCTGCTTTTGAGGGAATTCAATAATAGCTTTTCATACTTTTGGTTGTAACTCTCCATCAATGTTATTAATAATTAATAAGGTAATATACTATAAATATCTGTATTGTTACTTCACAGAGTGCATGAGTGCCTGATACACCAATGATATTTATAAAATAGTCATTATTATTGATATTATTAATTTGCTCCAACTTTACAGTCAGAACTAGTCTTAGACATGTAACACAGAGCAAGATAGTTAAAGTTACAAACCTTCAATCTCCTCAACTACAAAAGGTAGGAAATAGTTCCTATTTATAGAGTGTTGCGGTGAAGTTAGCAGTGATAATGCTATGAGAATTTAGCATTGTGTCAGCTAGTGAATGATGCATAAATAAGCACTCGTTATTACACTGATATTATAATAACTATGCTTTTGAGTTGGGCACCAATGGCTCATGCCTGTAATCGTATACTCAGGAGGCTGAGTTCTGAAGGTTGTGGTTTGAAGCCAGCCCAGAAAGGAAAGTGTGTAAGACTCTGATCTCTAATTAACCAGCAAAAAGCCAGAAGTGGGGCTGTGGTTCAAGCAGTAGAGCTTCAGCCTTAAGTGAAAACATTAAGGAACAGCATCTAGACACGCGCGCGCACACACACATACACACACACACACGCACACACACGCACACACACACGCACACACACACACACAGCCATGCCTTTGTTTGGCTTACGCCTGATGTCATCACATATGGCATCTCTTGTTATGTCTCTTCATGCCTTTCCTTACTTTTGAAATGTCTTTGAAAATAAATCTTTGAAAATAATGAAGACTACTTGGAAGAATTCCATTGGATTCTTCCCTTTGGATTCTCATCAAGTCGATTTTGATTACTTTTCATTTTCCCTAAGCCTTTTCTCTTAAGCTTTTTCCTCTAAGCCTTCTCTCTCTTGTCATTATCATTTACTTCAGGACATTCTTGATGCAAGGCCACTATCCTGAGTCAGCACATTTTGTGACCTGGAAACTCTTTGTTCAGTTACAGTTATGCCATGCCCTTCCTTGATTATAGTCATGATGCGTGACTTGCATTTGCACTGTTGTCTCAAAATGTCCACTTACCTTCTCTTGAGCCTCAAGAGTGAGAAGTCCACAGAATTTTTACATTCTTTCAGCAATACCTTTTGCTAAAGACACTTGAATTGCTCTCACCTATGACTGTCCTCTTCTTTGTCTCTGTTATCCAACGATCCTTAACACCTCTTTCTGCATGTCTTCCTTTTCTCTATAGTTTCCCTTTATTTTTGAGGCTGTAATAATGTGATGTAAATGTGCCATCTTGCATTCCAGTTTCTAAAATAAACCAAGGGCTGGAAGCATAGCTCAGCCCTAGAGAACCTGTCTAGCAAGAGCAAGGTCCGGTACCACTTTTCTGCCCCCAAATCTTCTTGCCAGGTATAGTACTCACACTTGTAATCCTAGCTAATGAGGAGATTGAGATCCGAGAATCATGGTTTGAAGTTAGCTAGGGCAGAGAAGTCCTCAACAACTTATCCCAACAAAATTGGACTGGAGGTGTGGTTCAAGTTGTAGACCACTACTAGCCATGAGTGAGAGAGTAAAGCAAGAGCTCAAGGCCCCAAATTCTAGCCTCAGTGCCATAACAAAACAAAATAACTAAGCCAGGTGCCAGTGGCTCATATCTGTAACTCTAGCTACTTAAGAGGCTGCTCTCTGAAGGATCATAATTTGAAGTCAACCAGGGCAGAATAGTTTGCTCAACTCCATGTCCAAAATAACCAGCAAAAACCCAAATAGAGGTATGGCTCAACTGGTAGAGCATTAGCTTAGCAAGCAAGCCTTAGTAAACTCAAGGCCCTGAGTTCAAACCCCAATACTGCCAAAAAATTTTAAATGAACAAATGAAGACTATGCTGAAAGATTTGGTTAGCAAAGATTTAAGTATACCATATTATATGTTATGACTGTATTCTTTTTTATAATTAATAAGTTTTTTATTGTGAAAATACTTTACAGAGGGGTTACAATTACATGAGCAAGGTCATGAGTACATTTCTTATCAAGCATTGTTGCCTCCTCCTTTGTTTCCTCTTACCATTCCTGCCCTCCCATCTCTCCTCCCCACCCTGTCCCCCCCCCCCGCCCTGCCCAAAGTTGTAAAGTTCGTTTTTCGACATAATGTCTTGTACATCTATCTCATTGTTGTAATGGGCCCACTTGTATCCCTATTTAAACAATTTGTTTTTTCCCTTCCCCTCCACAAATTATACCAACATCAAATACAGTGAAAACAGGGGTTATACCATGTGGGAGGGACATACAAAGCAACAAAGAAATCATCTTATAAATAGCAAGAAAGAAAAACAATTTGAATCCTTATCTTGGGGTTCATTTCACCTAACATCAACTTGCCTGACTGTTTCTCTTGTCATACATATACTAGTTATTGCAAATAAGGGAAACCGTGGGACCTATGTTTCTTTGGGCCTGGCTTACTTCACTTAATATAAATTTTTTCCAAGTCTTTCCATTTCCTAGCAAATGGGGCGATGTCATTCTTTCTGTGGAGGCATAGAATTCCATTGTGTATATATACCACATTTTCTTGATCCATTCATCTACAGAGGGGCAGCTGGGTTGGTTCCATATCTTAGCTATCGTAAATAATGCTGCAATAAACGTAGTTGTGCTGGTAGCTTTAGTGTGGTCTTGTTTGTAAACATTTGGGTAAATGCCCAAAAGTGGGATTGCTGGGTCATATGGGAGCTCTATGTGGAGTCTTTTGAGGAACCTCCATATTGCTTTCCAGAGTGGTTGAACAAGTTTACACTACCACCAACAATGCAGTAGTGTTCCCTTTTGGCCACATCCCCTCCAGCATCTGTTGTCATTAGATTTCTTGATTTATAGTCATTCTAACTGTGGTGAAGTGGAATCTCAATGTTGTTTTGATTTGCATTTCTTTTATGGCCAGAGAAGTTGAGCATTTCTTCATGTGTCTATTGGCCTTTCTTATTTCTTCTTCAGAGAATCTCTCTTTAAGTCTTTAGCCCACTTATTAATGGGAGAATAACAAAGGAGGGGGAAATAATGCTCAACAAGAAATGTACTCATTACCTTACTCATGTAACTGTAACCCCTCTGTATAGCATCTTTACAATAAAATAATTTTTTTAAAAAATCAGCCTTCCAGACATCAAGTTCTTTACATTAAACTTGCTGCCTCCTAAATGAACAGTTATGCTGTTATAATCATAGTCTCATATATTCATACAGCTTGATAAATGTCATACTTGAGGTAAGAAATAAAAATGTGTTTTGCAGCTGTATCTAGTTGAAATGTAATGTATAAACAATTAGTAATTATTATGATGAAAGATTCATCTGTCTCTGTGCTGGGAATTGTTGCTAAGGATTAAACCCAGGACCTCATGCTTGTTAAACATGTGTCCTGTCACTGAACTGCATCATCAACCCTAGGATCTATCTTTTCTAATGAGAAAAACAAAAGGCTTTCAGCAAAAACTCACAGTACTATTTTGAAAGAAGAACTGTGTAGTTATTGCCAGGTTACATTTAAGTTGAAGGTAACAAAACTTTATATATAGAAAATCTCAAAGAATCCACTTGAAGAGAAATTATTAGACTTAAGTTCAGCAAAGTTGCAGGATATAAGATTAATATGCAAAAAATTAATTATATTTTCATATACTTACTCTGAAGTAAAATTAGGAAAACAGTTCTATTTATAGCATTAAGGAAAATACTTAGAAAGGTATTAAAAGTGCATAATATCTACTTAGAAAATTAAAAATGTTGAAATTAAAGAACTCTAAATAAATGAGATTTAATATAGTTAAGATAGCAGTATTCATCAGGGCATTTATAGACATAACACAATGCTAATCATAATCCCATCTGACTTCTTTGCAGAAATTGACAACCTCATCATAAAAATCTATATGGAAATTCAAGGCGACTCAATAGCTGAAACAATATTGAAAAAGAGTAAAGTTGAAGGACTTGCCTATTTCAAGACTTACTACAAAGTTATAGTTATCAACATATATGTTACTAACATTAGGAAAGATATATGTTCAAAATGGTTAAGAATTGAGAATCCAGAAATAACATTTATAGTTGGTTGATTTTGACAAGCTATATTAAGACCATTTGATGGAGAAAGAATAGTTTTCTGAAACAAGTGGTTCTGGGAAAATCAGATAAACATATACAAAATAATAAAGTTGGATCCCTAACCTGTACCATATACAAAAGCTAACTCAAAATACAGGACTCAAATTTTAACTCTTTGAAGAAAACACTGACATAAATCTATATGATCTTGGACTAAACAATGGTTTCATAAATATGTTACCAAAAGAACTAAAAACCAAAGAAAAATAGATAAGTTGGACATTATCAAGATAAATTCTTCATTTACCATCAAGAAAGTAAAAAGAAAACTTGGGACACAATTGCAATATTTTTGATAAAGAGCTTGTATTTAGAATACATCAATTAGTAAAATCAACAGTAAAAAAGAAATTATTGGCCCTTTCCTTTAAAAAAAGAAAAGGAAGGGGCTGGGAATGTGGCTCGGTGGTAGAGCGCTTGCCTTGCATGCATGACGCCCTGGGTTCGATTCCTCAGCACCACATAAGCAAAAAGAAAAAAAAAGTCAGAAGTGGCACTGTGGCTCAAGTGGTAGAGTGCTAGCCTTGAGCTGAAGAGCTGAGTGACAGCGTCCAGTCTCCGAGTTCAGGCCCCACGACCGGACTCCCCCCCAAAAAAAGAAAGGAAAATAGAAATAGCAATAAAAAGAAAAACTAAAAACTAACAGAACACCTGAATCGCTATATATTTTGTTTTTCCAAACAAAATAGAAAAATTGTGACTATTGCAGATAATGGTTCATGTCTGCTGTCTCAGCTACTCCACAGGCAGAGATTAGGAACTAGAGGTGTAACTCAAGTTATAGAGCACCAGCCTTGATTTAAAAAAAAAAAAGCCAACTAAGGGCAGAAGACCCAGAGTTCAAGTCCCAGTAACAGCACAAAAAGAAAAAAAAAAGAAGAAGAAGAAGCAAGGAGTAAGATGGCAGTTTAAGACCCAACTGGGGCAAAAAGCAAAACTTCATCTTCACCAATAACTGCTCCCAGCAGTATAGGAGATCTGAGATAGGAAGATCTTGTCCAAGGTCAGGCAAAAGTAAGACTCAAGTCTATAAAAATAAAAATGGCTGGGGACAGGGCTCAAATGATAGAGCACCTGCCTACCAAGAGGCCCCGAGTTCAAACCCAGCACCACCAAGGGGGAATACATGGCCAATAGGCATAAGAAAAGATACTAATCATTGACCATCAGAGAAATACAAGTCAAAGTGGTAGTGAGCTACCACTCCACACCACTACTATGACTATAATCAAAGAGAAGGAAAATAGCAAGTGTTCACAAGAATGTGGGGAATGGAATTTGAAACACTAATACTTTAGTGATAGAGATGGTAAATGATGTAGCTTGCAATTTCAGGAAATAATCTGTCAGTTCCTTAAAAGACTAAGCATCTAGTTTATATATAAATCAGTAATATCATGTCTAACTATGCACTTAAGAGAATTTAAAACATATGCCACAAAAATACTTGTGCAACATTTTCATAAACAACCCAAATATCCACCAATCAATGAACTGAGAAGTAAAATGTAGACAACGGAATGTTATTTGTCAATAAAGATGGCTGCAATTCTACTTGAGGGTAGGAAGACAAGACATGTTAAACCAAGGGGAAGTTTATTTATTTATTCATTTTGCCAGTCCTGAGACTTGAACTCAGGGTCCCTGAGCTTCTTTTGCACAAGGCTAGCACTCTATCACTTGAGCTACCATGCCACTTCTGGCTTTTTCTGTGTATGTACTAAGGAATCAAATCTAGTGCTTCATGTATACTAAGCCCCATTCCCAGCCCCAGGGGAGGTTTAACAAACAGAAGTTAGTAAGTTGAAAATATCATGTAAGTTAAAAAAAAATACATGTAAAAGATGGATCTGTGACTGGGTAAGGAATGCCTCTCACCACTGAGCTGTTGCTTGGTGAAGTGGAAGCCATGGCACTCTATGTCACCAGGGATCTGAAATGCTGAAAAGAAGGTCAAGGTCAGTGTGACAGGTGCAAATCATGTGTCCTGTGGCCACAACTGCAGCCTCCAAACCCAAGCAGAAGCCAATAACAGCTCTTGGAGACATTGGTAACCAAGTCAGTGAATAGCTACAAACCATAGTGCCTCTGAGAAAGGAAATGAAAACTTCAGCTACTGGAAAAGTTATTGCTAAAAAGCTGCCAGACCCTCTGGAAAAAATACATCTGTGTGTGTGTGTGTATGTGTGTGTGATAGCTGGAGCCAGAGCCATAGCCTGAACCTGAATCTGAGCCTGAAGGAAGAAGACATTTGGTTGATATTTGACTAAGCCCCTGACAAAGAATATCCCTGTTAGCCTTTCTCCAATGTAATCCTTACAATGATAACGTGGATGCATAAGATGGAGATGATTCAAATCTCTGGGGCTAACATACGAAAGATGTCTATGAATAGCTGAGATAACTTGAAGAACAAAATACCCACTGGGTAGGGAAGACACTGACTGGTAACACCAGAGCTAACCTGGCTAGCCATCATATGTTCAAATGGAATCCAGGTTGCCACAGAAGACCATGAGCATGATTGTTTCCATCACTCATCAGTTCATGCAAAGTAACTGTGCCCAGACAGTGGCTGTAGCTGTTTGCTATCACCCCATGTTTACTACAAGTAAATAGGAAGGCATATACACTCCAAAATTGGGGAATTTTGCTTTTGTGACTAATGATCCTAACACTAAGCACCAGATTAGACCAATGGAAATGAGAATTGTTGTTGTTGTTCTCCTCCTCCTCCTCCTCCTCCTCCTCCTCCTCCTCTTTCTCTTCCTCCTCCTCCTCCTCTTCCTCCTTCTTCTTCTTCTCCCTCTTGTCAGTTGTGGGTTTGAACTCTGGGCCTGGGCGCTGGCCCTGAGCTCTTCAGCTCAAGGCAAGTGCTCTACCACTCAAGCCACAGCATCACTTCTGGTTTTCTGATGGTTATTGGAGATGAGAGTCTCATGGATGTTCCTGCCTGGGCTGGCTTTGAACTGCGACCCTCAGATCTCAGCCTCCTGAGTAGCTAGGATTATAGGCAGGAGCCACTGGTGCCCAGCGAGAATTCTACATTTAATTTAAACTTCCATTTGGGTTGCCCTCTATTTCAGATGCAGAGCATCTGAAATTGGAGAGACTAATGTTGAGCAACGTACTTTGGTCAAATTCCTGATAGAACTATGTGGGATTATGATATGGTGTACTTTTCTCCTTCCCAAATTGCAGCAGAGGATTTTTGCTTAGTACCAAAATTTCTTGATAATGGCAACTTGACACCAATCATATAGTATTACTTGTCATACTGAAGAATTCCTTCTTCCTGTTATGAAGCATTGGCTAGGAATATACTCATGGTGAATCATGGGCTTACAAGCACAGGTCTATGAAGACTATGTTACCAGCATTATGGCTCATAATCTCAGTTACTCAGGAGGTAGAGATTGGGAGGATTGTGGTTTGAGGTTAGCTTTTGCAAAAAAAAAGTAAGCAAGACCCCACCCATCTCTACCAATAAACTGTCATAGTGGTATGTTATTCCAGCTATATGGGAGACATAAATAGCAGGATCACAGTCCAGACTGACCTTGGACAAAAAACTTGAGACCCTATGTGAAAAGTAAAGACAAATGGGCTTGTGGTATGGCCAGTAAAGAGCCTGCCTAGGGGCTAGGAAGTTAGCTCAGTGGCAGAGTGCTTGCCTCACATGCATGAGGCCTGGATTCGATTCCTCAGCACCACATAAGCCAAAAAAAGCCAGAAGTGGTGCTGTGGTTCCAATGGTAGGGCGCTGGCCTTAAGCTGAAGAGCTGAGGGACAGCACCCAGGCCCAGAGTTCAGCCCCCACAACCAACAACAACACAACAAAAGAGCCTGCCTAGCAAGCAGGAGACCTGGAGTTCAAAATCTAGTCTTGCCCCAAGCAATCTTACTCTAGCACAGTTGAATTCTGTTTTTGTTCAATAGTTGGCTAAGGCTATGACAAAGATGTAATATAAATATGAGTGAGAGTACTATCATCCTTTTCAAAAAAGGTTTTTTAGTGAACATTTTTACTTTTCATGGCTTAAAAAAAAAAGTACAATCTTTGTAATACACCTTTAAAAGCAGTCATTACCCTGGAGGGTATAGGTTGTTTTCTCTATGATCTTGTGGCTGCCTGGGATCTCAGCTCAATGCTGTTGCCCAGCATTACAAGAGAGCATCATAGGGGACATTGTTAGCTCAGGGAAAGATCAACATTCAAGGCTGGAAATGCAGTTTCTGCTAACTGTATATCGTGTTTGCACTATTGTAATGTCAAAAGTTATCATTCAAAGTTAGGCTTTGGATTGACATGAAACAAATGGTATGGGATACTGGTCAGGGAGATAGCTATGAAAAGATTTGCAAGTGACTCAGGACTGGCTAGTTGATATCCAAAACCATATTGCATTGTGTTAATTTTCTGTACAGAGCTAGGTAATCTTTTGTTTCTTTTTGCTTTTAACTAAGCCCAAGAATCCTAATACAGGTATGAAAAGAAAGAAATCAAGTCCAATCCTAGTTTTCTGTGCAGGTGTAATGTAGACTAGAGGAAAGGCATGCTGAAGAGAAAGGGGGAGTATGAGAAAAAATGAAGAGTAGGATGGGTTTCAAGGTAACAGTAAGAGTGGGAAGAGCAGCAAGTTGTGGTCAGAGGCTAGAATAATAATGTTGCAGATCTCATATTCAAGCAGTTCTAGGTGGTAAGAGGCTCTGAGATGACAGAGTGGGTTGTTGGTGAACAGGTGCTACATAACTTCCAAATTGGCTTCCTTCCAGCTTCTAGATATTGGGAAAGATTTTTACCTTTCCTCTTTCCTTTCCCTTCCTTCCTCCACTTCCCCCACTCTTCCTTTCTTTTTTCTTGCTAGTAGTGCTGGGAATTGAACTCAGGGTCTCATGCTTGCTATCACTTGAGTTGCACCCCTAGTCCTTCTGTTTTTTGTTTTTCTGATTAGGTCCTTGAGCTCTTACCAGGGCAGATCTCAAACCACAATTCTTCTACAGCCACCTCCCAGCCTAATATTTATATTGTGATTACAGATATGAACTACCATGCCTAACAGCTTTTAACTTTTTGACTGAATTGACTATCCTCAGGGAATGGAAGCAGGATTTATTGCTACCTGGTGGAAAAGCCAGATATGGTGATACATCTAATGACAGCACTTGGGAAGCAGAGGCAAAGAACATTGAATTTGAAGATAGCCTGAGCTTCAGAGGAAGATCTTTTGTCAAAAGAAAGGAAAAAAAATCTTACCTAGTCCTACCCCTGTCACATATTCATTTGAATCCCAAAACATCTAAACTTTTGCAGCTCAAAAAATCCTAAGACAGGGGCTGGGAAGGTGGCTCAGTGGTAGAGCCCTTGCCTTGCATGCCTGAAGCCCTGGGTTCAATTCCTCAGCACCACATAAGCAAAAAGAAAAAAGCCAGAAGTGGCGCTGTGGCTCAAGTGGTAGAGTGCTAGCCTTGAGCTGAAGAGCTGAGGGACAGAGCCCAGGCCCAGAGTTCAGGCCCCATGACCGGGCCCCCCCCAAAAAAATCATAAGACACCCAGTATTTCATTAATGTTATTTTAGTATATTTAGTATTTTGTTATATTTACATAATTTCATATATTTATATATTTTACTATATTTTAACATGTGTATTTATTATATTAGGGACTTTAGATTGTACATAACTGGAGAGAAACAAATCAGAAAAGTGATTGCATATATATTTTGGTTCTAGAACACTGAGGTTTTTTTCATCATTGTTTGCTTGGCTCCCAGCTCTTATTCACTTATTTCTAAAGCCACAAGTTTGTTTTATGGCTCCAAAAAAGAATACCACAATTAAAAAGCTATCTATGCTGTTTGTGATACCTAGCAAATAGGTAGAATGTTTTGCCAAGAATGTTAAAAGTTGCCACAATCACAGCCATAGGTAAAAAATAATTTCCTTAACTGTTCTTAGCATGTGGATTTTTATAATATGGCAAGAAGAAATGATTAGGGGGCAATAACCGTCCAAGCACAGTTTTCACATCAATAAAACCTAGGTAAGGAACTATTGGGACACTTTCTAACATGAGGAATAAATCTTTTAAAGCATTTCTAGGTGAAAGGAATTCTTGGCTTCATTATAGTGAATGTGTTTGAGGTTAGGTACAGTTGTTAAACCATAAGGAAGATGGTTTTCCTTGGAGAACACATTGATCTGAGATGGTTTGAATGACCCTTGCCTAAGACAGCAGTTGAGGAGTTGTAATTTTTTTTAATATTCTTTGTGTCTTAAACCCAGGTCCTCAGTCTAATAGCTTCTACTTTGGCTAAGGTAGCATCCTCTTTGATCTATTCTCATGTTTCATTGCTGGAATATAAAGTAGTTCTACATGAAATTTGAATCATTTCATTTTTACAGTTCCATGTGGTCTTGAAAGTTACCATTTCCCACTTCTCACCATGTCCTGCCAATTGTACCTTCTAAATTTCACTCAAATCCTCTTTTGAACTTCATCATCACCACCTACCTCAACGTGAGGTGCCATCCTCTCTTGCCTGGATGCTTAAATAACCTCCTGCCTCCCTGCTGCTAGTTTTACATATAATCACCACAGTGTAATCTTTTCTTTTCTTCTTCTTTCTTTCTTTCTTTCTTTCTTTCTTTCTTTCTCTCTCTCTCTTTCTTTTTTTGCTTGCTTGCTTGCTTTGTGTCTGTCATGAGGCTTGAATTCAGGACCTAGGGGCTGTCACTGAGCTCTTTTGCTCTTTTTCTGGTGGTTAATTGGAGATAAAAGTCTCACAAACTTTCCTGCCTGGGCTGGCTTCAAACCATGGTCCTCAGATCTCAGTCTCCTGAGAAGCAAGGATTATAGGCTAAGAAATCAAATCTGTGCATAATTGGGACAGCAAGGGGGGAGAATTTAATAGCAAAGGCATCAAAAACCTATTTAGTAAAATAATAGCTGAGAACTTCCCCACTCTCAAGAGGGAAAAAAATCTCAGCTGCCTAACAGAAGCATTTCCCTTGAGTGAATATACTTTCTGCCTCCCTTCACGGGTTCATCTTCCATTTCATAGCTTAATCCTACCTCTCTATGTTAAATCCCTCTAACGATAGCTCTCAGAACATTCTGTTGCTTTCTTTCAGTACTTAGTATTGTTTGTCATTATATAATGACAATATAGTGGCTTTATATCTAAATACCATATCAGGCTACTCTATATTACTCCCTCCCCTCCCTGCCCCTACTTTTCCCTCCTCTCCCCTCTTCTGCCCTTCCTTCCTTCCTTCTTTCCTTTCTCAGGATCTTAAGCATGTTAGACATATGTATCACTAAGCAACATCCTACCCCATGTAAACTACAAGTATAAGGGCAATGTATGCTTTTGTTGATCACAGTAGATTTAACTCACGGAATGTGCCTGGCACATGCAAGGCTTCAGTAAATATACTCTTCGGTTCTACTTCCGATGTCATAGGCCAGACTTGAAAATTTTGAACTGTTCCCTTGCTTCTAGCCTATTCATTTTCTAAACCATTGTATCTACTACTGCCCTTTCCATCTTTTAGATGCGAGGGCCCTGAAAATTTCTATAACCTGGGCTGGGAAGGTTACTCAGTGGTAAAGTGTTTGCCTTGCATGCATAAGGCCCTGCGTTTGATTCCTTAGCACCACATAAGCAGAAAACCTTGAGCTGAAGAGCTGAGGGACAGTGCCCAGGCCCACAGTTCAGGCCCCATGACTGACAAAAAAAAAAATTCTGTAACCATTATCACTGTGTTCCAGGTAGGTTGCTGAGGGACAGATGCTCTGGTACAAGTGCATCTTTCTAAGGAAAGGGTATACCTATTAAGAATATACTGTTAGTTAGGCACCAGTGGCTAACACCTGTAAGCTTAGCTACTTAAGAGGCTGAGATTTGAGGATTGAGGTTCAAAGCCACCCCAAGCAAGAAAGTCAAGAAAGTCCATGAGACTCTTATTTCCAATTAGTCACAAAAAACCAAGCCAGAAGCAGAGCTGTGGCTCAAGTGGTAGAGCACTAGTCTTGAACAAGCTCAGGGACAGTGCCCAGGCCCTGAGTAGAAGCCCAGGATTGGGGGAGGAGGGAGATTCTGTGTACCAGCACCATGCTAGATATTTTACATATCTAACATCATTTGTTCTTCACAACCAACCTTAAAGAACATTCCCCCTACTTGAAATGTGAGGAGACAAAGACTTAGACTTGGTAATTATTCTGTTATGGTCATATGACTTATAAGAAATAGAACTGTAAGGAAATACATATTGTCCAGCTTTGTTATTGAACAAATACCTTAAATACTTTAAAGAAATGTATTATTTTAGTTCATAGTTTAGGAGATTCCAGTCTATGCTTGATTGGTCCTGTTGTTTTAGTGGGAATGCATGGAAGGAAAAAGTTGTTTACTTCATGTCCAGGTTGCTTTACAGAGGTAGAAAAAGGACTGGAGTCCTGAAATCCCCTTCAGGGGCACACCCTCATTGACTGGAAGATCTCTTACTAGATCCCATCTTCTAAATATCCTACTGCTTTCTAGTAGTGTTAGGCTGGGTACCACAAGCTTTCAACTCATAGGCCTTTGGGAGACACTTATCAAAACCGTAACAGTACTTGAATTCCATATTTATTAGTGAATTAGGGTTGCCCGTGCATGGCAGGACAGTCCATACAGGAATGATGGCTTAAAATCATTCATGATAGGGGCTAGGAAGGTGGCTCCGTGGTAAAGCACTTGCCTTGCATACCTGAGGCCCTGGGTTCGATTCCTCAGCACCACATAAGCGGAAAAAGCCGGAAGTGGTGCTGTGGCTCAAGTGGTAGAGTGCTAGCCTTGAGCTGAAGAGCTGAGGGACAGCGCCCAGGCCCAGAGTTCAGGCCCCA
>NW_012267242.1:1756061-1765513 GCF_000151885.1 Dipodomys ordii | reverse complement strand
TCAAGTGGTAGAGTGCTAGCCTTGAGCTGAAGAGCTGAGGGACAGCGCCCAGGCCCAGAGTTCAGGCCCCACAACCGGACCCAAAAACAAAACAAAACAAACGAATTTTGGGGCTGGGAAGGTGGCTCAGTGGTAGAGCGCTTGCCTTGCATGCATGAGGCCTTGGGTTCGATTCCTCAGCACCACATAACCAGAAAAAAAAAGCCGGAAGTGGCGCTATGGCTTAAGTGGTAGAGTGCTAGCCTTGAGCTGAAGAGCTGAGGGACAGCGCCCAGGCCCAGAGTTCAGGCTCATGACCGGACCCCTCCCCCCCCAAAAAAAATCATTCATGATCTCCCTCATGTCAAACATTAGAAGAAAGAAGTCTGGAGTTAGTGGCTTAAGTATCAGGGATTAGACATAGATTGTTGCTACCTCAGCTGTGACTTCCACCTTCAGGTCCAAAATGCCTAATTGAGCTCCAGTAATCTTCCTTATTTTGTTAATAAGAAGGAAAGATGCAAGGAAGGATGAGTCCTTTAAAGATAACTTTAGAGAGGTCACAGCTGCTACTTCCATTCATAGCCAATTGGCAAGAACATTGTCACATGATCACATCTCACTGCAAAGGAAGCTGGGAAATGTAATCTATGTTTTTGTCAGTGATGGCTCAGCATTAAAAATAAATCTTACAAGCTAAACACAAAGAATGAAAATTGGGGGAAATTATCTGTACCTGCTAAACACACGCATAGAAAATTCTACTGCTGGCTTTCTAAATGATTTTGATTTACTTTTATCCTACAGCTCATTCTATAGTTTGTCATCACTGGGTTACTTTTAACCTTTCCCAAAATGAGGCCATTTACCTCTTTGTCTCCAAGACTAATCAAGCCCCTTTTCAGTTTTACTCTTCTGTATTCTTCTTTCTCAAGCAGGCTTCCTGTCAGTCTATATAAATCTTGTCCACATTTGTTAGACAGCTCACCCCCTCCACCACCACAGAGGCTCAGTCATTCAGCCTCTTTCCCCTTGTTTGAACTCCAATGGCAAATACCAAATGTCCACACATTTCATAATATTCTAAAAGTCTCTATATACAGCTAGGCACTGGTGGTTCATGCCTATAATCCTAACTACCCAGAAGGCTGAGATCTGAGGATCATGATTTGAAGCAAGCCTGGCCAGGAAAGTCCATGAGACTCCTATCTTCACTTAATCACAGAAAAAGCTGAAAGTGGAGCTGTGGCTCAAGTGGTAGAGTGCTAGCCACGAGCAAAAGGAGCTTAGGACAGCGCCTAGGCCCCTAGTTTAAGCCCAAGAACTGGCAAAACAAACAAAAAACACACAAAAAACCCCACTGTATTTGCTTTCTTTCCTCCAAATAAGATGGAAGAAGCAAAGTCTAGGTACATATCAAAACCTAACAGTTACTAATATGTAAAATAGCTTTATTTACCTAACACTTATCTAGGCCTCTGGTTTGTTCAGGAGATTTTGTCAGTTTAATTTAGTTTACACAATGATACACTATAGCCTCTCTCCCATGAAAAAACACTCATCTAACAAATATCGATATGTTAAAAGCTCCCATGAAGGGCTGGGAAGGTGGCTCAGTGGTAGAGTGTTTGCCTTGCATGTATGAGGCCCTGGGTTCAATTCCTCAGCACCACATAAGCAGAAAAAGCTGGAAGTGGTACTGTGGCTTAAGTGGTAGAACACTAGCCTTGAGCTGAAAAGCAGAGGGACAGTGCCCAGGCCTAGAGTTCAGGCCCCACAACCAACAACAACAACAACAAAAGCTCCCATGGAAACAAGGCTTGGTCTTTTATTCATTTGTAATCCTGACTTGTTTCTAATTTCTGAATTGATGTGTCCGTGTTTGCTGTGTTGCACTTCTCAAAACTTACATGTACTGGGATCGCTGCGTGCAACTTAATAAAATTCAGGTGATCTGGAGTAGAGTATAAAATTCTGCATTTCTAAAATATTCCAGGTGACACCATGGTACCATGTAAATACCAAACCTGTGAGATCATCAGATTACCTGCTTCATTACAGGAAGATTCTTTCTAAAACTAAAGCTCCCTGTGGCCCACCCCAGGCTTGCTGATTCTGGGACCTCAAAGCAGCATTTAACAAGCTTTCTCAGAAATCCACATAAATACCAAGATCAAGGTTCAAAAGTACCCCAGATGGTCCCTATGACACACGGCATGTCTAAGAAGTATTGAAATAGAATTGAGCTTTTAGAAGGATGTTATCAGTTCAGCCTAATGCAGAGTAACTCTAACTACCAACTTCATACAAGAACTGAAAGTATATGATCATTTGACTTGAAATCTTCTAAACGTTAAAAATCCCTTACTTGCAGATGCAGCATTTTAACATCACTCTTTCGACCATACATTCACTCATTGCACTTAAGTAGGAGCTGTTCCAGGGTCCCACAGCTCCACCTGGGGGCTTCTCATCAAGACTGTTCAGTTTCCAACAATTGATTTCAAATAATTTAGATCTCTACTTCAGATTATGTTTTGAAGCAAAGTTTAAGAGAAATAAATAATTGCAAAGTATGTTTCATGAAATATTTCTTAAAGAAATTTCAAGAGAAAAGCATTTGTAAAGAAATTCTTTTTTCCTTATCCTTCTACTTACCAATAAGTACCTACTTATTTGTGTGGGGGGGGCGGGGGGAGGAGTTGTTAACATCCAACAAGATTGTGTATGTGCAAAGAAGCTTTGTAGTCTACAACGTACTGAAGAAATGCAAAGTGGCATTTCAGTCAACAGTCTCAGTATCCAATGGCAACAATTCACTTCAAGCACAGAGATAAAGTAAGAGCAGAATAAAAAGTTTTGCTTGTACCTATTATGAGTTAAACTAATGAGAACCACAGAAAGAGCCAAGCTACACTGCAGAAGGCTTGGATAAGAAGAGGAAATGTAACCCAGGTTAAGGACAGGTAATATGCTTTAAAGGAAACATTAAACACCACTATCAGCTTGTTGGCTTTCGATTTATCAGATGATAAGGGAGGAGATATAAGAAACAAAAGATAGAGGCAACAGGGTGTTTAGGAAAGCTGGATCTCTGTAACTTGGCTAAGAGAATGCTCTGAGACCCAGAAATCAAGTGACCACACAGGATCAATAACAAGTCACCAGTACTGAGGAATTTCCTAGAACTGTAGTCCTTTGGATCTCAGCCTCCTGAGTAGGTAGGATTACATTCCTGAGCCACCTGCACAGGCCTAGAGGGATTCTTTGATGACTTAGCTGAATCATGAGCAATGAATTTGATGAACTAGACACAGAAAGGAAAAGTATGAGCTTGTAAGTACAAAGTTAATACATCCTTTCCCTAGTGTGGCCAGTACAATGAGAGACTGAGCCAGTAGTTGCAGAAGAAAGAAGAGCATGATAAGAGAAGAAACCAGAGAAAGCGGTATCCTCTGAAACTTCCTCTCTCTCAGTGAATAGCTTTTCTGCCCGTGGCTTGTAGAGAGCCACAGCAATGTGTGTCAGGAATGGAGCTCTAGAGCTGCAACACTGGGAATTGAGTCTCACTTCATCAAGGCCAAATTGCTTAATCACCCCATTTATAAAATGTGAGTAACAACAGGATCCTTACAAAGCTGTTCTGAAGATTAAAAGAATGAATACTCATAAAGCACTAAGAAAGTGCCCTGGTATGTTTGGTGGTCAGTGCCAATGGTTCTTACAGTTTTAGCATAATAGAAAGAACTATTATTCATCAGTTCTGTTTATTTGGACAGTTCTTCGTCATGGCCTATGCCATGTAATAACATGTCCTTTTGGTTCTCATGTTAGGAAAACACAATTTTAAATCTGAACCTTTCTTATTCAAGGTCACACTTTGTGATTTTATAGATTCTGTAAGTGGAGGAACTGGTGAAATATATTTTTCCAAAATGTATTACAAGTATATCAACCTACCATAGGTCCTGAGGACTAAAAGCAAAAATGCACTATGGCTTTGGAGTTATAGGAGTTACTTTAGAAAATGCTAATACTTCAAGAGCACTCTTAGCAGTCATAAACACTTCAGGATGGATTAGTTTATCACACTAGGCAGGACAGATAGGGGTGAGCCAAGGAAAAAGAATACTGAACTGGTGAGAAAAAATGTTCTTAGGGTGTTGTCTACTGGCCAGGCTTTGGGAGCTATGTCTTACAGAGAGGCTTCAAGGCCCTTTGGAAACTAGGGATAATTTTAGTCTTAAGAGAGAGCAATAGCTGAGTGCCAGCTATTGGCTTACTCTGGAAATCCTAGCTACACAAGAGGCTGAGATATGAAGATTGAGGTTCAAAGTAAGCTTGGGCAGAAAAGTCTGTGAGTTGTCTAATCACAAAAGAGAAAGAAAGAGAGAGAGAGAGAAAGGAAGGAAGGAAGGAAGCAAGCTAGATAGAAAGAAAGCTAGATAGAAAGGAAAAAGAGAAAAAGAAAGATAGAAAGGAAGGAAGAAGGAAGGAAGGAAAGGGAAGGAAAGAAAAGGAAAGGAAAGGAGGAAGAAGGAAGGAAGGAAGGAGAGGAGAGGAGAGAGAAGAGGGAAGGGGGAAGGGAAGGGGAGGGGAAGGGAGGGAGGCTGGAGAGGTGAAGGAAGGGGGAAGTAAAGGGAGGGGGGAGGGAAGGGAGGGGAGGGAAAGGAAATGAAAGGAAGCCAGAAGTGGAGCTGGAGCTGTGTGGCTTAAGCGGTAGAATGCTAGCTTGAGTAAAAAAGCTCAGAAAGCTGGGCACTGGTGACTCACACCTATAATCCTAGAGACTTAGGAGGCTGAGATCTGAGGATCCTGGTTTAAAATCAGCCTGGGTAGAAAAGTCCCTGTGAGACAATTAACCACTCAAAAATTGAAAATAGAACTGTGGCTCAAAATAGTAGAGCACTAGCCTTGAGCACAAAAGCTCAGGAACAGTGTCCAGGCCCTGAGTTCAAGCCTGATGACCAACCAAAGTAGGGGGGAAGACATTATCTGAACAGTGAAAGGACCAATCCTGTTAATAAGAATTACTGATATGGCTTAAAGCTTAAAGTTACAGTTAAAACGAAGATTTGACTCACCTTATCTAAAAGAGTTTAAGGCAACAAGTCCAATACATTTATATAAAATGATTTCTGTTGATGATAGAGAAGAAAATTATCTATCTACCTATCTATGCTATCTATCTAGTTTTCTTTGAGGATAAAGCTGATACAACTCAGACTGCCTACTTATCTGGGGTTGCTTAGTGATGTGGGTGGGGCCTGCCAGTTGGGGTTTCCCTTACAGAGGAAACAGTTCAAAGGAACTCAGTGCCTTCAGTTCCCAAACAAGTACAGGTAGATAAGATACTATTATAATTGCTACCAGAGAGGGCCCAGGGAGGTTTCTTCTCCCCAAGGGAGCCCCTTCCCGGTTCTAATCTAATTTGTGTGTGTGTATGTGTGTGTGTGTGTGTGTGTGTGTGTGTGTGTGTGTGTGTACACCAGATAGGTAGAATTAAACCTTTCAAGGTGTTGTGGTTAGATTGTTTACAAATGTTTGGTGACTCCAGGAAATGTGAGAAGTCCTAGTTCTCTTTCAAAGGACCATCCTCTGGTGGTTAAGATGTAGGCTTTTGAAACAGAAACTGTAATACCCGTGGTCTATTCCTTTTTGTTTCCCTATTGGGGATGTTTATGAAGGCTCTGTAGTTTTGGACTTCAGGTTTAAATTTTGCAAAGATGGCTTTAAGGTACTAGGATTGCGGCCTCGAAGCAAGTAGTCATTGAAGGAGGGCCTTGCTTTCTACAGGTCTGTTCACCTGGCTATACCAATCCCCGTTTCAGTCATTCCAAGCATTCTTCATCCACCTGAAAACAGCAAACAGCACAGTGGAAATAAAACACGGAAAATCTTAGCAGACTAAGTAGTTAAGGGGTTATCATGGCAAAAGAAAAAAGAAAGTTTTAGGCAAGAGGAAAGTATTCTATGTAAGGTGAAAAAGTAATCCCTGTGTAACTAAAATGAACTTTAAAATACAAGGCAGAAACTAGGACATAGCTCAAGAGTTAAGCAAGAGACCCTGAGTTCAAACCTAGTACATCTCATTTAGGCAAGTGACTGATTCAGCTGTCCACTTAGCTCTTTGAGGTATACTTACACTTTGCTAATAAATCATTCTTTACTATTTACAAACAAAGTAGAAGAAATAAATATAAAGCCAGAAGCTGGTGGCTCACGCCTATAATCCTAGCTACTCAGGAGGCTGAGATCTGAGGATCACAGTTCAAAGCCAGCCCAGGCAGGAAAGTACATGACACTCTTATCTCCAATAAACCACTAGGAAACCAGAAGTGGCGCTGTGGTTCAAGCAGTAGAGCCCTTGTCTTGAGTTGAAGAGCACAGGGACAGTGCCCAGGCCCAGAGTTCAAGCCCCACGACCGACAACAACAACAACAAAAACCAGAAATAAATATAAGCATTATCTGAAATAGTTCCTTGAAGAAGTCAGCCCCCAAATAGTTTCTCTTGCATTATAGATGCTAAATTATGTTAAGCTAAAT
This sequence comes from Dipodomys ordii, assembly GCF_000151885.1. Lineage (NCBI taxonomy): Eukaryota > Metazoa > Chordata > Mammalia > Rodentia > Heteromyidae > Dipodomys > Dipodomys ordii. The sequence continues at coordinate 1,758,986 of NW_012267242.1, read as the reverse complement.
CTACTACTGTGGTCAGAAAGTTAGAAAATCAATTCCTCTCTACACCTTTTGGCACAAAACTAGGGTATAGCTACACCAGGAACACAATATGTTATACTGTTTGCTGAACTCCAAGAAAAATCTAACAGTGGGCTGGGATTTAGCAGAAGTGAGACCCTGTGTTTAGCCTCCAGCAAGTACTTCTCATCCAAAAAGAACAAAAGAAAGAAAAGTCTAACAAAGTTGCAGCTAGTTCAATCGACCATCTGAAATAGTGAATATTAGAGCTTCCATACTGCCTGAATGGGGTGAATGAGGAGCAAGTGAAATGTCAGGCATCTGAAGAATAAAAACTAAAAGGATAATTTTATGGTTGAATTGTGCAACTTCATATATTGAAGCCCTACTCCCCTACCTGTTCAGAATGAGATGTTTGGTCCCTTACAAAAATAATTAAGAATTCAGTCTCAAACATGCCCATTCATCCAATCTGATTGGTGTCTTTATAAGAGGAGATTTCAAGAAAAAGCTGGAGAGAGCAAGCAGACAAGTACATGCACAGCCAGATGACCATTCAATCACTTAGTAAGAAAACTGGCAAGTGTAAGCCAAGGAGACAGATCTCAGAAGAAACCAAACCTACCCACACCTTGATCTTTGAGTATGGCCTCTAAAACTGTGGGGAAAACTGGTTTCTGTTTTTCAAGTACTCAGTCTGGAGTATTTTGTTATAACAGCCCTTGCAGATTAATACAAAGGAGATTGATATGATCAAATGATTTTTAAAAATCTATAAAAGGGGGCTGGGAATGTGGCTTAGTGGTAGACTGCCTAGCATCCATGAAGCCCTTCAATTCCTCAGCACTACATAAACAGAAAAAGCCAGAAGCACTGTGGCTCTAGTGGTAGAGTGCTAGCCTTGAGCAAAAGAAGCTCAGGAACTGTGCCCATGCTCTGAGTTCAAGCCCTAGGACTGGCAAAAAAAAATCTATAAAAGGTCATGATCATCTTGGTATAGCAGTAGACTGAGGTTTTATTAAAAAGCAAATTATGTATACTTTCTACATCATAATGACCTAGGATACTTTTTCAAAAGCAAGTTTCCAAGCCCACTGGATTAAGAGTGTTCTTCTATGAGGCCCCAAAATCTAGCTGTCTTCATGGGTAGATACACAAATGATGTGTTTTTCATTCTCAAGCCTGAGGTATACTGCTCAAGGTATTGATTGATCTTTGCCTCTTTTCTGTGTCTGGATAGTGGGTACTAATTCAAATGTTTGGTGTATCTGGTGCTCGGGCAGATGTTCTCCCATCCAAGAACCATAATGACTCCCCTAGTAGGTTCTCTCTCTCCAGGTGTCAGCAGGTGTTTACCCAGCATGTGAGAAAGCTGAATGGGATGGAGCAAACTGAATCTTTAGGGGAATTTTCTTTCATTTCTGGAAAGAAATATGTGCCTCACATATCTTACTAAGAATATAATGAACATAGTTTAAACAATAATCTTCTGTACAAATATTCTCTAATTTGGTTTATTTAAAGGTCCTAAAACCTTGGCACCTAAATTAACAGAGGGAATATAAGAAGTAGAATAGGTATATGTAACTGAACTATTGTTATGACTCAGTTCTGTTTCTTTGGACAGTTCTTTGTCATGGCCTATGCTTTCTGTTTTGGTGCGTGGGGTAAAGATGCTAGAATGAACCCAGGACTTTGCATATTCTAGGCAAGAGCTCTACCACTGATCTACATCCCCATCTAATGCCTTCTTATGGCCTATACAGTTAAAATATAATAGTAAAATAATACAGCTATAAAAGGCTATTAGTAAATGGAATAGAATCTAGCATATATGTTAGAAAGGCCCTATGCTTTCATTTACTCTTTCACCACTAATAGAAAATATTCTTTCACATGCCTAAGATGAAATTTCTTTCCTTCACCTGTGGACCAAAGAGGAACTGAAGAGAGAGAGAGACAGAGACAGAGACAGACAGAGAGAGACAGAGACAGAGAGACAGAGGCAGAGAGACAGAGAGACAGAGGGAATAGTGTTTGTGCAAAGAAACTCAGTGATGATATTTTCCTTTTGTTTTTTTGAGACAAGGTCTCACAATGCACCCCAAGCTGGCCTGGAACTCCTTAAGTAGCCAGACTGGCTTTGAACTCTGACTTCTCCTGCTTCATCCTCTTGAGTACTGAGATTATAGAGATATGCCATCATACTGGGCTTGAACATTTTCAAAGTAGACAGACTAGAAGGCACTTATTCAAATATGGCAGTTAACTAGAGGCATGTAAAAACTGCCCTCCTACTAAAATGTGATTAAGGGACATAAGGTTTTATAAATGTTTTTGATTTGTTTTATAAAACCGAAATTGAGGCGAGTCATTTGTATTTTCCCATTGATGACTAGCCTTTGAGCCAAAATGCAGCCACACTATCGCTGCGGTGACCAGGCCCGTCTGGATTCCTACGACCACAGTTGCTGTTGTTGTTGTTATTTTCTCAGCACTTATTCCGTGTCAGGCAATGGACTCAAGTGTTTCAGTCTCCTTGACCAACCGCATGTCCGTTTCTCTGTGCAGCCCACTGATTCCCACTGTATTCCTTTGGGCAGGGGATGGGGGTGGCTGGGAAACTGCAATTGTCATTCATGTTCCAGGTGCTTTCTAGAAACGAGAATTGTGGCACTAACAAAGCATTGATTTAAAACTCTAGACTTGGTTCTCCGGGAAGGCAGAGGAGTTAAGCCCAGAGCACAACTGGATTTCCCTGGGACTGGAAAAAGGACATGAGGTCTTCAAGGAGAAAGCTTCCGAGTCTGGGCAGGGAAGGGGGCCTAACAATGAAAGGCGGCCGCGGCCGCGGCCGCGGCAGAGGGCTCCCGGCCGGGGCGGCGGAACCCCTCGAGGGGCGCAAGGGCCACCCCGAGACCTTTCGGG
>NW_012267242.1:1733576-1755331 GCF_000151885.1 Dipodomys ordii | reverse complement strand
GCCGCCGCCCCAGTCCTCAGCCTCATCCGCCCAAACCGCTGCGTCTCCCCGCCGCGCACGGCCGGTGCCTCCGCTCCCCGGGCTCGCTCCCCATCCCTCGCTTCCCGGTTCTCCGGGCGGACCGGGGCCGGCCGGGGCATCTTCTCCTCGCCCCGCGTCCCCCGGGTTCCCTTCCCCCTCCTCCCGCTCGGCCGGCTTCTCGCCTCGTTTGCCGGCTTTCTTCCTCCCACCTGGTCCCCTTCTCCACCCTAGGCCCCTTTCTTGTTATAATTTGAGGGGACTTGGTGTGGGGGGGAAGCAACAAACATCTGCCCCCCCCCCGCCACCCCCTTGCTGCAAATGAGAGATCTGCGGATGCCAGAGACCTTTTAAACGCCCGAATCAGTGTGCAGGCATGGGGGCGGCGGGGGACCCCGGTTCTCCGGGTCTCTGATCGCGAGGTCCCTGTTTCAGCCTGGCTCCTGTCCCCGGGGTCGTCACTCGGGAGCTAACTGAGCAAGTGGCTCTATTCCTTTTTCCTTCTTCTTTTTTTCTTCCTTAAAGTCCCAAATGGACCACCGCAGTGAGACGCGGTGCGGCGATCGCCATCAATTAGTGAGTGGGAATTATATTAGCCTTGGCTCAATGTGACGTGCCCCGTGTCCCGGTGAACAGCTCCCTTGACCTTGTGCGGCTCCTCCTCTCGGGCTCTCTGTCCCCCTCTGGAATTTCTCCTTAGAGATCACTGAGGTACTACACCCAGAAAAGCTTAAGACCCTCGCTCCCCACCCCCCAACCCCCCTTCCTCTTTTTATTTTATTTTTGTGCTAGAGGCGACTTTGTGCGCCGTTGACTCTTTTAGAGGTGTTTCACCCATGTTCCTTTTCAAATGAATGTTCTTTTCATCTCCAGAAAGACAGGATGGACTCCAGTGTGAGAATGGCTGTGACTTTGGAAGAAGCTCCGTGGCTAGGCTGGATGTGGGTGAAAGCCCTGATGAGATTTGCTTTCATGGTCGTCAACAACCTGGTGGCTATTCCATCCTACATCTGCTATGTGATTATACTGCAGCCCCTTCGAGTGCTGGACAGCAAGCGGTTCTGGCATATAGAAGGAATCATGTATAAATGGCTTTTAGGAATGGTGGCCTCCTGGGGATGGTATGCTGGATATACAGGTAAGAGCGGAAAAAAGTACTTTTGTGGAATGCGTATGAAAAAAAATGCAATGTTATGTTTTAAGTCAGGAGCCATGATTGGTGCTTTGGGTTGAAGGTGCTTTTATGCTTTCAGTATTGAACAAATAAATAGAAGACAGTGCTCTCCAGTTTCTCAACGAGGAAACATGATGTTCTCAGAAGTGTAATTTCATAATTAAGTATTGATAAGTTCCTCGAATTTTTTATGTGATTGACATTCATTTATTAAAACTGGTCTGTGAAAGCTCTTGGAAGAATAGGAGTGAGATATATAGTACTGGGAGTTTAGAAAGACAACTGGGCTCTGTGCTTGTGCTGAAACAGTGTAATAAGTGCTTTTTTTCATCGAATGTGATATTGTACTGTGTTGACATTTTAAGCCAAACCAAAAAAAAAAAAGAGGGAGATCTTTGCTGTTAGGCATGCTTCTTTTGTGTTCTAGCATCTATGTTTTATCCCACTTGAGAGTATTAAGTTATAAAAATTATCTGTGTTAAGCTAACTTTTTTTTATTTTTCATTTTATTTTATTGTGAACATACTGTACAGAGGGGTTACAATTACATGGGCAAGATAATGAGTACATTTCTTATCAAGCATTGCAGCCTCCTCTTTTGTTTACACTTTACATCCCTTTGTGTTAAGCTAACTTATTTCTTGAAGTCTTTAAGTAGATTTCTGTTTCAGGTTTTAAATTGCATTTTAGGGAACAGGAGTAGGACTGTTCTGAAGGAGACTTTCATAAAACTAAATATGAGAAGTAGCGTTTATTTTTCTTAGGTTCTCTGAGAGCTTCTGTTTCTACCTTGACAATACTATTTTATTATACTTATTTGATATTTTTCTCTAGGAATTAGGATAATGAAGAAAGCTATGAGGTGTGCAGAGCTTATCAGACCTGTAGGTTTGAACCACAGAAATGTATAACTGATAGATTGCTTAGTGGTCATGCAGCAGAAGTCAAGTCAGCCATAATTTGCAGTTCATAGGTTGGAAAAGTGAGGAGGGTACATGCTTTCAGTGTCAGGCTTCATGCCGTTCTCCATTTTAAATTCTGTCTTCCTCTTTCCTGCCCAAACTGCATCTGCAGATTTTGTCCATACCCAGGAGAAAAGGACTGACAGCACACAGCTTTTAGGGAGTCTGGCAGACTCTTGCTATGTCAGAATGCTTGAGATGAAGCTTCCCCCCTCTTCCCCCCCCAATAGTATTGTGAAATCTGCAAGCACTGAAGTCCTTGGGATAGTGTATACATTACTTCCTTATCATTGGTCTTCTTGAGATTCTAATACTCTTGGAAATAGTAGATGATTTCTAAACCTTTTTAGGACCTCATGGTACCAGTAACAGTGATAGAGGAATAAAGGAAAGTTCTAGTCTGTGCTATGCTGCTGAATTCTTATCTGACTCACAGTGCTGTCTTAAGAGTAGCTTTGCTTAATATAGTTTGCCTAATATGCTATGCAATATCTGATGGCTCTCTTCTTTACACAGCGTACTTAAACTTGCTTGTTTGATTTGAACTTATAATCTTCTTAGAAACTGATTCTGATTGTTTATTCTATTTAAATGTGATGCAGTTGCTGAAGTGTTTGTGTTTATGAGTGATATGTTTATGTATGAGTGCCAGTGTTTATGTGTGTTATATATATTTATGTATGAGTGATAGGAAGATGAAAAAATTAGTCATTGACCTTGAGGTTGTGGAGAATACAGTACTGCTGACTGAAGTTAGTTACCCTTTGGCTATAGCACAGCTGCAATGTATTTTTAAGTGTACTTCCACGAGGTATCTCTTCCTTGCTGACTACAGAACTGCAACTTTCTCCCTCTTCCCCACTTGCTTGGAAAGTGCTCTTGGCATGATCTGTATTCTTAGTCTCTCTGAAGCTTTTACTCTTCTTCAGGCTACTGTGTTTTGACAATTTGATCAGTTTCTCATTCAAATGTAGAATACTTTAGTGTGTATATTATAAGTGGTTTTCCCATAAGCAGAATAGTTGATGCTAGAGAGTCTGGTCATAGTCTAATTAAAATAGTCAACAGATCAAAAACTGGATGGATGAAATTTGTTGAAAGTCACAACCAGGTGTAAAGATGCCAACCTACCCAAGAATTGATGAGGGAGTGTACCCATAAGAAGTATCTTAGGGGTTACAATCAGCCTTCCTTTGCTCTATGTATTTAACTTCTTGGTATACAGAAGATGGTACATTTGGTTTTTGTTGTTGTTGTTATTGTTTTTCTTCTCCAACCCCAGTTTTCACAGATGGAAGACTGAACGTTCCAAAAGAATTCTGCACAGCAGAATTAGTATGTCCATGTTTTAGAATAAAAATTGCCAAAATACTGTTCAGGAACCACTCATGAGAAGCCTTAAAATAGCAATTAGGAAACTGAAAATTGAACGTTAGTTTAGGATATCAAGTTTTTAGCTTGTGACATTTCAAAATGTGTAAGACAAGCCAATTATTCAGCTGTTCTGCTGTAGACTTAGACTGATTATCTAACCTACATCGATAACCACTGATAATGTGATTATTTAAACTTAAATGAATTAAAATATAACATTGAAATTCAGTTACACCAACCACATTTCAAATGCTTAGTACTTGGAGGCTTTCTGCTGGCCACTTAGTGGACAGTGCAGATACAGAACGATTATATCATCACTTGTATCATTCCACTTGATAGAGCTAATAAGCAATAATTGGAACTTTTTTCATTAGGAATTTATTTTTTATCTTAAAAAAGCACACCTGTCTCTATTCTAAACAGAGTTCTGGACTAGAGGTGCAACTTAGTGGCAGAGCATTTGTCTGGTGTGCCCTAGGTTTGATCCTCACGTCGCAAACAAATGAACATAACTCATTTAGGTATACAGGAAGATTTATTATAAAGTCATGCAAAATTGCTTCTGAATTTGAGACAAACATTACAAAAGCATTACAGAAATGCTTTTTAGATGAGGAATGGGAGGTCAGTGTACCCAAGAAATTAAATGAACTGTCTTGTACTTAGTTTGCATTCTCAGAGATTGAAACTCAAAGATGAAAAAGGGATTTTTCTGGTCTTTCTGCCTTTGCTTAACTAATGATCAACTTCTGCATGCTTTATTTGGATTTAGGGTTAACCAGTACATCCCTCCCACCAGTTTAAGTGAAGATTGGGAAATTTCAGAGAGATTTTGCACAAAATGTACTTATTTAAAATTGTTTTTTTAATTTTCATTTATTTTAATAAAGTCATTGCCCTTCAAACACATTTGATTAAAGTCTCTGTACATAAAACAGCTTAAAGATTATCATTGTAAGTAGAAGCTCCAGAATGTCTGTATTGAATTGAGTCTTTTGGGCCAGAGTCCGGCTGGCAGGGAATTGGGGTGCCTGGGGAATTGCTGTCAAGCTGGTTTTGCTTAGCAAATGCTCTTTCCCTTAGATTGGGTATTTACTGGGGGTGGCTTTAGGGAAAGCTGATGCAGATTAGGCTTAGTTTCCTCCCACTCCTCAGCTGTGATGGCTGCATGTTTGTCTTTGTGGGTTATTTGATTTTGTGGATTATTTTAGTAGTACTCTACTTTTTTTTCCTGTTAGCATAAAAATTTGTTGTATACAAAACAATTAATGTTTAGGAATTATACCTTGAAATTCTAGAGAAAGTTTGGAAATAACATCTCTTAGAGAAGTCTTCTCTACCTTTGAGCCATAAAACCAGTTAAGAATGTCAAGATGGATATATAGATAAATAAATGTATATTTTTAAGGGGAAATCGAACAGAATTAAAAGGTGGGTGTCGGTGGCTCACACCTGTAATCCTAGCTACTCAGGAGGCTGAGATCTGAAGATAGCAGTTCAAAGCCAGCCCAATAAACCACTCAGAAAACCAGAAGTGGCACTGTGGCTCAAGTGATAAAGAGCTAGTTTTGACCTGAAGAAGTGAGGGACAGTGCCCCTGGCCCTGATAATAATAATAATAATAATAATAATAAAAATCAGAAATGTCTATATCTGAACTAAATGGTGTCTCAGGATGTATTTTTTTTATTATGAGTGTAATCAACATTTGAAAGGCATTGATGTAGTGGAGCTAATGTGACTCTGAGCGTCAGTGGTATTGATCTAGCTTTCAGTATAACATCTTTGCTCACTAGTCCGGGTGAGAGGCCTACCTGTTTCATGACCACTGGATTTTTTAGAGCATAATTTGTTGCTTGATGCTTGCCTGAGGCTCAGAGTGTTTGATAAGTGTCCCTTTTGTTGTTGTTGTTGTTATTGTTGTCATAATTTTTTTGTTTATTTTGTTTTATTTTTGCAATATTAGGAATTGAATCCAAAGTTACAGACATGCAAGGCAGGTACTACTGAGCTAGATCCCCAGCCCAGGTGTCTTTTTGTTGTTGTTGTTGTTGTTTGGATTTCTTTTATCCATTCCTGGATGCCTGACCAGCCAACAGACTGCTGATACCTGGATCAAGTATCTTTTTATTTTAATTTCTGGGGCAGAATCTTGCTATGTAGTCCAGGATGGCATTATACTTGCTATATCAGTGCCATTAAGCCTAGCTCCCAACATGTCTTTCTTGAATAATCCCTTTCTTTTTTTCCTGATCCTGAGAATCCTTGGCTGTCCACTTTCCTAAAAGGTGTAATATCAAGGTGGTTGAAGTCCATAAAATATAAACCTAATCCAGATAATATAAAATGGGTATTTATTAATGTTACACAGCTTTTATTGAGCTTTGCTTATGTGTAAGAATAGGTGTCCTGGAAATGCTGACATAAATAACAAGACATTATTGCCAACTTTAAGGAACTCAGTAGTATTGGTGGAGAGACAGTATATAGTACACTGAATTGTACTGTCATAGAGATGTACTGTAGGGTGAAAAAGAAGGGGCACCATCACTGGATCACTACTGATGAAGCTTTTGGTCTACCACTGCAGTAGATGGTAGGAAGGGAATAGGAAACAAAGGAGAGACTTCAAATTCCTGGGTTCCTCACCCCCATTAGGTTAGTATTTCATGGTAGTAGATTTTGTTGTTGGTGGTGGTGGTGGTAGTGGAGTTTGAACTCAGGGCCTGGGCACTATCCCTGAGCTCTTTGTGCTCAACACTAGTGCTCTACCACTTTGAGCCACAGCTCCACTTCTGGGTTTCTGGTAATTAATTGGAGAGAAGAATCATGTTGCCGGGCTGGCTTTGAACCATGATCTTCAGATCTAGCTGGGTACCATTATCATCCCTCCTTCTTTTGTTATTGATGTTGAAAATGAAACAGGTTTTACAGTTACTTTCCCTTAAGCATTGACTGAATTAATGTTGCCACAAGTTTATTTTTGTATTTAAAGAGCCAGTATTGATCTTTAGATAATATTCCTAGACTGTTTCTTAATTTTTTACAATCCTATATGCTCTTTTGCTTTAGAGGTATGAAATTTCTTTCTGAAGCTAAAAGGCTGACATCTAAAAGCAACATCACATATGTGGACTTCTTCAAGAGGCTATAAAAATAATGCTTCAATGGAAATATTTGTGGTATACTGGAAATTTCATGAAGTTCTACTTTGGGTGTTTTATCAGGTGGTTAACTATGTAGTCTTATGTTTTGCTATCTAGGAAGCTTCCTATGTCTTACTGGTTATTTTATGTAATATTCGTAATTCTCTATTGTTAGTAACTCTTCATTGATCAAAGATTAACTTACTTGTTTTCTTTTGTGCCAGTACGGAGGCTTGGCAGAGGCTTAGACTCAGGGCCTGGGTGCTGTTTCTTATCTTTTTTGCTCAAGGCTAGTGCTCTAACACTTTATAGTCCTAGCTCCGCTTCCAGCCTCTTGCTGGTTTATTGGAGATAAGAGTCTCATGGACTTTTCTACTTAACCTGGCTTCAAACTGTGATTCTCAGATCTCAGCCTCCTGAGTTGCTAGTATTACAGTGATGAGCCACCAGCACCTACCTAGGTTTATTTTTAATCCTTCTTTCTTTACCTTCCTCATTTGACTTCTGAGCTTTAAGGCTATCTACCTGCCATTACATAAGGTAATCAATGAATTGTTAAAAATATAACTTTGCTTTCTCCCTTTTACCAATTTGTGTTATTTGTACTTGTACAGCATTTTGGGGGTCTTGTAATTTTGTTCTATTCTGTTACCCTTATCTTCACTTTTTGTCTTGCTTTTTCAGTTAAATAAATGTAATGCTTACTCATGTATTTTGGGTGGGGATTTTTCCAGTTTCCTTTGGTTGGTGAACTTCATCTTCTAGTATAGATTGAGTTTCCCTAATTTGAAATATTCCAAAATCCACAGCTCCAGTGGCTTATGCCTGAAATCCTAGCTACTCAGGAGGCTGAGATCTGAGGATCAAGGATATGAAACCAGCCCAGGCATGAAAGTTTTGAGACATATCCCCAGTTACCTACCCCAAAACTGGCTGAAATGGTAAAGCACTAGCCTTTAGGACAGTGCCTAGACCTTGAATTTAAGCTCCAGGACTGGCATACACACATACCCCTCCAAAAAACCCAAAACTGGGGCTGGGAAGGTGGCTCAGTGGTAGAGCGCTTGCCTTGCATGCCTGAGGCCCTGGGTTCCATTCCTTAGCACCACATAAGCAGGAAAAAAAAAGCTGGAAGTGGTGCTGTGGCTCAAGTGGTAGAGCACTAGCCTTGAGCTGAAGAGCTGAGGGACAGTGCCTAGGCCCAGAGTTCAGGCCCCATGACCAGACCCAAAACAAACAAACAAACAAACAAAAACAAAGAAACCCCAAAAAACCCAAAACTCTTTTTTTTTTTTTTTTGCCGGTCATGAGGCCTGAACTCTGGGCCTGGTCACTGTCCCTCAGCTCTTCAGCTCAAGGCTAGCGCTCTACCACTGGAGCCACAGTGCCACCTCTGGCTTTTTCTGTTTATGTGGTGCTGAGGAATCGAACCCTCGTGCTTGCAAGGCATGACCTCTACCGCTGAGCCACCTTCCCAGCCCCCAAACCCAAAACTTTTTGAGCATAAACATAATGTTGAAAGTAGAAAATTTCATACCTGACTTCATGTGATGAGTCATAGCCAAAAGTTATCCTTACACTCTGTGCCTGAGGTATATATGAAATATAAATAACTCAGGTTTAGACTTGGGTCCCAGCCCAAAAGAAATCTCACTGTGCATATATGCAAATATTCCCAATTCAAAAAAAAAATCTGCAATCTGAACATCTCTGGTCCTAAGCATTTTGAATGGGGGATGCTCAAACTCTAGTTTCTAAATGAAAGCTTAGGAAACAGAATGGAGATAACTTTTTTTTGTTGGTGGTGGTCATGGGGCTTGAACTCAGGGCCTGAATGCTGTCCCTGGGCTCTTCTTGCTCAAGGCTAGTGTTGTACCACTTTGAGCCACAGCTCCAGTTTTCTGCTGGTTAATTGGAGAGAAGAATCTCATGGACTTTCCTGATGGCTTTGAATCATGATTCTCAGCTCTCAGCCTCCTTAGTAGCTAGGATTATATCTGGCTTGGAGATAATTTTTACAACATTTTCAGAACTTCTTTCTTATTGATTTATATTTGAAGGGCTAAACAGATTATAAAATGTTTGGTTCATCCTTTCCTAAGTATTTTACAGTATTACACAATGTCTTCTGGCACTAAATGTTTTTGTGGCGATATGGAAAGCCAGCCTGAGTATTTCCCCACTATTAGTCACTTGATCTTTTTTTTTTTTTATTGTGAAAATACTGTACAGAGGGGTTACAATTACATGGGCAAAATAATGAGTACATTTCTTATCAAACATTGTAGCCTCCTCCTTTGTTTCCCCTTCCCATCCTTCCACTCCCCCCCCTGCCCCCCCCCCAAAGTCACTTGATCTTTATAGCCTATGTACCCAAAGGATTCTCTGTCTCTGATATCTAGTGATTTTACTGGGATATGTTGGTGTTGGCTTTTTAAGCTCAAATTTTCATGATGTATTGTGTTCTTTTTTTTTTTTTTGGTCCGGTCATGGGGCCTGAACTCTGGGCCTGGGCGCTGTCCCTCAGCTCTTCAGCTCAAGGCTAGCGCTCTACCACTTGAGCCACAGCGCCACTTCCGGCTTTTTTTTTGCTTATGTGGTGCTGAGGAATCGAACCCAGGGCCTCAGGCATGCAAGGCAAGCGCTCTACCACTGAGCTACCTTCCCAGCCCCGTATTGTGTTCTTTTAAAGTATAGATTTAAGTTTGGTTTTATTTCAGGGTAATTTTGTTCATCTTAGATATTTACTTATTCATCTTATATGAACATCATTTAATGTCTCGTTGTTTTGCTTTTCTTTTTTGGAGACTAATAGTGTGTATGTCAAATCTTCCTTTGTATGTTTTTCCTTTTCAGTTGTTTTCTTTCTCTTTAATTCTTTTAATTACTTTTTCATTTCTTTATGTTCTTTCTGTGTTTTGTGAAATGTCTCCTTTTTGTTCTTCTTTCAGTTTTTTTTTGTTTCTGTGTTAGTTTTGTTTGTTCTTCTAGATGCTTGTTTAATTCTGGCAGTGTTTGCCTCCCTTGTTCCCCTTACCTAGATGTTTTTCCTTGAGTTCATTTCTGCTTTATGGTCTTGCTTATAGGGATGGTGTGGCTTCATTATTTTACATTTGTGCACAAATATTCAATTATTGTTGGACACTACCATGTAAGTAATCTCACTACTCAGGAAGCTGAGGAAGGAGGATTTCTAGTTTGAGGCTGGCCTATGCTACATAATGAGTTTCAAGGCTAGCCTCAGCTACATAGAGAAATTCTGTCTCCAAAAAACCCCCAGACAATGTTTTGATAATTTTATCACCTCCAGTATAATTATTTTGGTGAGTATTCTTTGGCAGTATATTTTGCTGCTCATTTCTATTATTTTTTCTTTATTTTAATTTTTTCCTTCTCTTCCTCTTTCCCTCTCTCCCTGCATTCTTTCTCGTTACCTTCTTCCTTTCTTCATCCCTTTCTTTTTTAGAGTTTTGCTACATAGCTCACGTTGGCCTCAAATTTTCCTGTTCTCCTTCCTCACCTTCCCAAGTACTGGAATTATAAGCAAGCACCCACACCTGTGTGTTTAGGTTCTAACGTTTTTCTTATAGTATCTCTTCATCAATGCCCTTACACCTACCTTTTTATTCTTTGTAACTTAATGAATTTGATTTTCCTAAGAAGTTATTTTTAAGAGGTTTAGTTGGAGTCAGAGTAGATTTCCAGATTCTCTTTCAAAGATGGTCTTTTCCACATATAGTGCCTGAATGTATTTTTATTGTCACAGTCTTATTCTTCTTTTTCTTTTTCTTTTTTTTTGGGGGGGATCCTGTTGTGGGGCCTGAATTCTGGGCCTAGGCGCTGTCCCTCAGCTCTTCAGCTCAAAGCCAGTGCTCTACCACTTGAGCCACAGCGCCACTTCCAGCTTTTTTTTCTTTTTTTGCTTATGTGGTGCTGAGGAATGGAACCCAGGGCCTCAGGCATGCAAGGCAAGTGCTCTACCACTGAGCCACCTTCCCAGCCCGTCTTACTCTTCTTCAAGTGAGACTGAGTCGCCTTTTGCAGCCAATTCTGGACCTCCCACTCCTTCTTTTGCAGATGTGACTGGAGAAACACACCTCAGCATGCTAGCTAAACCCCTTTCCTTAAGGAAGTTCATTGCAACTCTTGCTTTCTGAGATCTGCTGCTGCTGAGCCCTTGTCAGCTCAGCACATACCACTGGTGTGTCACCATCTCTGTACTCCATTTCAGTATGGATTCTGCCACCCTTATTGGATCCCAGCCCTATTCTCAGGTACTTTGGAGGTTTATTTATCTGAGGTCTCCCTTGGTTTGCTGAAGAAAGGAAGAGTTTTATGTTTTCTATTTCCATGTTGCTTTCCAGGGACAGTCTATATTGCTATCAGAAAGTGCAGCATAGGTTCTTACTCTTCTGTCCTACTTGTTCAAATATTTCTTGTATCATTCTACTGTACTATTAACTAATATAAAATGAAGACCAATTTTACCATTTAGTTAATTTTCTCTGAGGTTGCTCACAAGAAGAAGCAAGAAGTAGCCTCCAGATATGTTGTATATATATATATATATATATGTGTGTGCTTTCCCTCCCAGTGGTTCCTAAATTGTTATCTTGGACTATTTACTGACTGCATATGGTTAGGACACTTAAACGCTGGTGCCATTTGGCTTCATTAAGAAAATGCCATCAAAATTAATGAAAGAAATGAGTTACCTTTGACACTTCAGTAAGGAATATGAATAAAACATGACACTAATGCCATTCCCTAGAATCCGATCTGTAAATCACCTTGGAAATGTTAAAGATCACAATGTCTTTCACATTTTGAAAATATAAATTAGTTTCCTGTTTCTACCCAATCCTTTATGCTGTACCTGAGCTTTGATGCTCAAGGCTAGCACTCTCCTACTAGAGCTATAGCTCCATTTCTGGCTTTTTGGTAGATAATTGTTGGTGAAAGTCTCACGGAATTTCCTGCCTAGGCTGGCTTCAAACCATAATCCTCAGATCTCAGGCTCCCTAGGACCTAGGATTTTAGGCATGAGGGCCTGATATCCAGCTTAGCCTTTGTCTTTAGAGTTGCTTTTCAGAGTTTATAAACTAATGGCCATATTCAGCAGTTGAAACATTTATTTGGCCTTAGAACTATTAATTTTTTTTTTGGTGCTGGTCTTGGGACTTGCACCAACCCTTTTAGGTGCTATCCTTGAGCTTTTTTGCTCAAAGCTGGCATTCTACCACTTGAACCACAGCTCCATTTTTGGTAGTTAATTAGAAATAAGATCATCAGGCTGCTGAACTTCTAATCATTATCCTCAGATCTTAGCCTCCTGAGTAGCTAGGATTACAGGCACTTGGCTAGTTAAACTTTTCAAAAAATTGCTGCCAGCATTTCAATATTAGGGATAAGTTTATTGTTTCCAGTTACTCTTAAGAAATTAGTGATTGTGACATGCTTACCCCTGACTCCTGCTGGGAGCAGTGTGCTAGACCATGTGTATGGCCTGTACTCTTCAGTTTACCCCAAACGCTGCTTTTTTTCCTTTAACTTTGAACCTACTTTTGTCATTTGCCTTACCTTAACTCTTTGGGTCCTAGAGAATTGGGTGATGTTTATTTGTTAAAAAAAATTTAAACGGGGCTGGGAAGTTGGCTCCAGGGGTAGAGTGCTTGCCTTGCATGCATGAGCCCCTGGGTTCAATTCCTCAGCACCACATAAGCAGAAAAAGCCGCAAGTGGCTCTGTGGCTCAAGTGGTAGAGCACTAGCCTTGAGCTGAAAAGCTGAGACAGCACCCAGACCCAGAGTTCAGGCTCCAAGACCGACAAACAAACAAACAAAAAAATTTAAACTATAATTACTATTCTGCCTGTGATAGGCATATGTTAGTTGTTTAGTATTATATAAATATACAAAGTATATAGCTGTAGCTGTCCTTGAGACTTGTAAACCTATCATTTCAACCTGAAAGTTGATTAGTATTGTCCATTACTCATTTTATGAAGTAGGTGCATTCATTAGGAATTGAAAATCAAGAGTGATTATGATTAGAAAGAGCTGTAGTCACAAACTTTTCAAGTTTCATGTATCATATCACTAACCTGGTGAAACATTTCCTGTTTATGCACACATTATTTAGTGGAATGTCTAACCCCTTCTTAAGAATACAGTTGTGCTGGGCACTGGTGGCTCACACCTGTAATCCTAGCTACTCAGGAGGCCGAGATGTAATGGTTGTGGTTCAAAGCCAGCCTGGGCAGGAAAGTCATAGAGCGCTTGCTTTGAGCTGAAGAGCTCAGGCCCAGAGTTCAAGCCCCACAACTGACAAAAAAAAAGAAAAAAGAATACAGTTGTGTAAAATCTAGATCATTAGAAATTGCATTACCGTTTCATATTTTAAAATAAGAAAAATGAAGCAGGTCTGTTTGACTTCTGTTTATTTTAAATTATTGGTAACTAAAAAAATAATACAAGAGCCGGGTACTGGTGGCTCACACCTGTAATCCTAGCTACTCAAGAGGCTGAGATTTGAGGGTCATGGTTCAAAGCCAGTCTGGACAGGAAAGACTATGAGACTTTTATCCCTAATAAACCACTAGAAAACCAGATGTAGTACTGTGGTTCAAGTATAGAGCACTCAGCTTGAGCTGAAGAGCTCAGGGACTGCGCCCAGGCCCAGAGTTCAAGCCCCAAGACTGACCAAAAAAAAAAAAATTACAACGTTAGACTTTTCTCCTATTATAGTTTAGTAAGATTTGCTCAAATCTTGATTTCAAAACACTTTGCCAAACTTGTAAACATTTGTTAAACATTAAGAAATCATATGAATTTACTGGGTATGGTAGTGGTTCAAGCCTGTAATCCTAGCCTGGAGTCAGAGATTGGGGATAGCAGTTCTAAGCTAGCCTGGGCAAAAAAGTTAGAGACTCCATCTCGGTCACCACAATGATTGGGCTCAGTGGCACACACCTATCATCTCCAGCAACATGCGGAAGGAGGTCCATAAGGCAAGACCCAATCTTGAGAGTACTAAGGTAAATAGGGACTAGAGGCACGGTTCAAGTAGTAGAGCACCTGCCTTGCAAGTGTAAGGCTCTGAATTCAATCCTCAGCACTGAAAAAAAGAAAGAAAAAGAAATAATGTATAATATATATATATATATATATATATATATATATCAAGTAGAAGTTTACATTGCTATAATTAGAAAATTGCATTATTTTATCATTTAAGGAAAAATGGTTACAATCAATTTACATCAAAATGTTTCTGAGTCATCCAAAGACAAAGTCAATATAACTTTAGTGTTGAACATATAATAAAAGTATAATAATATTTGCCGTTTTGAAGTGTATAGTTGGGTGTTTTTAGTATATCCACACGGTTATACATCCCTCACCACCAACTAATTCTAGAACATTTCATAATCCACAGAAGAAATTCCAAACTCATTAGTTCTTGCTCCCCATCTCTCCTCCCTGCCCCTGTTAACCACTAGTCTGTGTTCTGTCTCTGTGGATTTGCTTATTCTGGACACTTCATATGAATGGAATCTGGTAATATGTGATCTCTTTGGTTTGGCCTCTTTCAATTAACCTAAAGTTGTCAATGTTCATATTATAACATACATCAGTACTTTATACCTTTGTGTGTCTGAGTAATATCCCACTCTGTAGAGAGACCATATTTTGTTTATATATAGTCCAGCAGTTGAACAACTAAAGTTGTTTTCACTTTTGAGTTATTATGAATAATACTGTTTGGTTTTTTGTTTGTTTGTTTTTGGTGCCAGTCCTGCAACTTAAACTCAGTGCTGGGTGCTGTCCCTGAGCTTTTTTGCTCAAGGCTTGTGCTCTACCACTTAAGCCACAGCTCCACTTCTAGCTTTTTGGTAGTTAATTGGAGATAAGAGTCTCTCTCTTGGGCTGTCCTGCTCTGGCTGGCTTCAAATTGATCCTCAGATCTCAAGCTTCCTAAGTAGCTAGGATTATAGGTGTGAGCCATCTGTGCCTGGCTGTTATACACATTTATATGCAAATTTTGTATAGATATATTGCTTCAGATCTTTTGGACTTAAGAGTCAAGTTTCTGGGTCATATGGTAATTTTAGGTTTAACTTTGAGGAACTGCCAAACTGTTCTTGGAAATGGCTTTACTATTGTACATTCCCACCAACATCTTCACTAATACTTGTTATTTTCTGTCTTATTATTTGTTTTATTTTAGCCACTCAAGGAGATGTGAAGTGTTACCTCATTCTGGCTTAGATTTGCATTTCTTTAATGATCTTTTTTTTATTGGCCATTTGTATTCTCTTTGGAGAAATGTCTCCTCATTTTTTTGCCTATTTTTAAACTGGATTGTTGGAATTCTCATTATGTTGCATTCTATGGTTTATATGTTGTTTCTTCCTCCGAAGTGTCCTGTGTGGAAGCTTGGCCCCCAGGTGGCATTACTAGGAGGTTATTTGGACCCTTAAGAGGGGAGGCCTAGTGCAAAGCCCTTAGATCAATCTGGGATGTACTGAAAGAGATGAACATATTTCTTGTGGGACTGTGGTAAGTCTCCTATGGGAATTATTATGAAAGTCAGAACCAGGTCCTAGTCTCTCTCTGATTTTAATTTGGTAAAGTGATTGCTCACTCCTGCCATTGCAATCTGCCATGGGGTGACATAGCTGGGGAGGGGAGCTAGCTTGAGCCCTTACTGTGACATTTGAACTTTGACCCTCTAAAACTATGAGCTAAATAAACTTCTCTTTCCCTATGAAATTAGCCTGCCTCAGGTATTTTGTTGTTTTAATGTAAAACTAATAAAAGTTTTGAGTTCTTTCTAAAATTATAGACACTAGATTTTTATTATTATTATTATTATTGTTATTATTATTATGTGCTAGTCCTGGGCTTGAGATGAGGGCCTGGTTGTTGTCCCTGAGCTTTTGTGCTCAAGGTTAATGTTCCATAACTTGTGCCACAGTTCTACTTCTGGCTTTTTTTGGAGGTTAATTAGAAATTAGGAGTCATAGACTTTCCTGCCCAGGCTGGTTTTGAACCTTCAAATCTTAACCTCCTGAGTAACTAAGGTTACAGGTGTGAGCCACCAGCACCTGGCTTATGGACACTAGATCCTTCGTGTTTTTTCATGAGTCTTGTGTTTTTAGTGTCATAAACTTCATTCAAGATCATGAAGAGCTATACCTGTATTTTCTCTTTTATCCTTTTTATGTAGTCGTATAGTCCATTTTGAGTTAATTTTTCTGGTGAAGTGATGCAGGGGTCCATACCTCATTCTTTGCCATATGGCTATCTCTCCTGTCCTAGTGTCATTTGTCAAAAAAAGCTTTTCTCCATACTAGATGATCATGGTAGCCTTGTTAAGAATTAGTTGGCTATATGTCCTTATGTCAGAACTATACTGTCTTGATGACTGCAATACAGTAGTAAGGTTTGTTTTTGTCTGTTATGGGGCTTGAGCTCAAGGCCTGGGTGCTGTCCTTGAGCTCTTTTGTTCAAGGTTAGTACTCTACCACTTTGAGCCACAGCTCCACTTCTGGTTTTCTGGTGGTTAATTGGAGATAAGAGTCTCATGGACTTTCTTGTGTGGGCTGGCTTTGAACCATGATTCTCAGATCTCAGCCTACTGAGTAGTAAATTTTAAATTATATATATATATATATATATATATATATATATATATATATATATATATTTCATTGTATTTTAATTCTTAAGAATTCTCAGTCTGCTGGGCGCCAGTGGCTCATACTTGTAATCTTAATCTTATTCAGGAGCCTGAGATCTGAGGATGACAGTTCAAAGTCAGCCAAGGTAGAGAAGTCCCTTGAGACTCTTATCTCCAATTATCTACCAGAAAACCAGAAGTGGATCTGCTGCTCAAAGTGGTTTAACACTCGCCTTGAGCAAAAAACCCCACAAGGACAGCACCCAGGCCCTGAGTTCAAGCCCCAGGACCCACAAAAAAGAAAATAAATCCTACAATAAATCCCCTACATTATATAATTAATATGCACTAATAAAAATGAAAAAAATTGCTGGACACTGGTGACTCATGCCTGTAATCATTGCTAGTCAGGAGGCTAAAATCTAAGGATCACAGTTCAAAGCTAACCTAGGCAGGAAAATCTGTGAGACTCTTATTTTATGGATGCCAGTTAACCACCAAAAGTGGGAAGTGGAACAGTGACTCAAAGTGGTAGAGCTTTGAGCACAAAAGCTCAGGGACAGTGCTCAGGCCCTGGTTCAAACCCTAGAACCAGATTCAGGAAAAAAAGAAAGAAAAATTCATTATCATTTTTTGTTATATATTATGACAATAGTAAGGCTAGTTCACTACTCAGAAATCCTAATTCAAAACCATTTTGGACTTAAAGTCTTGAATTAATACATATAATTTAGTTAAATGATCCCTTCCGATTTTTTTTTTTTTTTGGTCGGTTGTGGAGCTTGAATTCTGGGCTTGGGCACTGTCGAGCACTCTACCACTTGAGCCACAGCACCACTTCTGGTTTTCTAGTGGTTTATTGGAGATAAGAGTCTCACAGACTTTCCTGCCTAGGCTGGCTTTGAACCGTGATCCTCAGATCTCAGCCTTCTGAGTAGCTAGGATTACAGGCGTGAGCCACCGGCACCCGGTTAGATCTCTTCCTATTTTATACTGAGAAAACATTTTACAAGTAATTGTTTTATAAATACTACTCTCAAAAAATAAAACATCAGTTATAGAAGTATGGAGTTGTGATTGATCAATTAAATATTTATTGACTGTTTACTTCCATTTAGTAAAGTTTTTTGTTGTTATTTTGGTGATACTATGATTTGAATTTGGGATCTTGAGCTCACTAGACCTACTCTCTACCATGTGAGCCACACCCTGCAAAGTTATTGATTTATAAAATAATGAGCTAGAGACTGTGATTTAGAATAGCACAGTGTTTAGCATTCTAAAAATGATAACTTTGAGGAGTTTCATAAAAAGGAAAATTGTCAGGACTTGCTGAGGGATTGAGCGTGGAGGGTACCATGCCAGGAGTGGGGAGCCAGGAATTTATTATTATTATTATTATTTTGCCATAGACTACTTGGATATTAATAACTTTTGTGGGCTATATAAAGTTATCAACACAGGCAGATGACCATCAAGAGCCAATGAAAAGAATACATATTTACAGGCTGGACATCCCTACCCTGCAGCTAACAGGGATGCCCCTAAGGTTTCAGGTAGGAGCTTCTGGGTAGATTGGGAAGCAACAAGAGGGAAGATTGTAAAGTTTAGCATAGAGTAGGTGAGAATTGCCCATTTGGAGCTATGAAATAGACATGTATATACATTCTGAAACTCAAGATGGAAGCTGAGCTAGAAAGAAAAATGGGCATTTCAGAGCGTTTAAAGCTGAGAAGCTAGATGAGATGGCCTGGGGAGACTGAAGTTCTGGGTGTTGGGTGGCCCAGGATCAACCTCAGCCCCCCACCCCAAGTACTGCCAGCATGAAGAAGTTGGGAGGCCCATGGGGCAGACTTAAGAAGAGCAACAACTAGAAGGAATCAGCACCCCAGAAATCAACAGCCTTTCAAGGCATGTGTACAGGGCAGCAGGGAGGGAGCAGAGTGCTCCTGAGAGCTTTGGGTTTGTAAGATGAGAGCTAACATATCATTTATTAATTTTGGCAAGAGCAGCTTCATTGAGGTGGCAGAACTAGAAAGTAGATTGGAGTAAGTTGGAGATTAAGGATGAAATGTCAAGGGATAAAATGGAAAAAGATGTTTGACTGTGAAGGAGTAGAGGGTGGGAGCTGCAGAAGGATACCGGGCTGGGGCCCTTTAAAAATTTTCATTTTTGGCTGGGGGCTGGTGGCTGGGGGCTGACACCTAGCTACTCAGATGGCTGAGACCTGAGGATGGCTAGTCAAAGCCAGCCTGGGCAGAAAAGTCCATGAGACTCTTATCTCAAATAAACCACCAGTAAACCAGAAGTGGCACTGTGGCTCAGAGTGGTAGAGTGCTAGCCTTGAACTGAAGAGCTGAGTGACAGTGCCCAGGCCCAGAGTTTAAGCCCCACATTGAAAAAAATATATGTTTGTTGGGTACCAGTGGCTCATTCTTGTAATCCTGGTTACTCAGGAGGCTGAGATCTGAGTATCACAGTTGGAAGCCAGCCCAGGCATGAAAGTCTGTGAGACTCTTCAGTGAATCACCGAAAAAGCCAGATGTGGTGCTGTGGCTCAAGTAGTACTATCCTTGAGCAAAAGGAGCTTAGAGACAGTGCCCAGGTCGAGTTCAAGACTCAGGACCAGCTTAAAAAAACATTTTTTTTTTAAAGATGGAAAATCGAGAACCAGATGGAACAAACATCATTTATTTACACAGCTAATGTATTTAGAAAACTAGGCTTGATGGGATTGAATAAGAGAATGTCTGTCAGCACTCAATACATGGAAAGCACTTAAGTATTAGCTCTATTGGTAGAGATAGGCAGAGAAGTCGAAAGCCTCCATGAATTGGTCTAGTTCCAAACTGTTTAGTAAAGCTACTTTCCTGTAATTCCTCTGCATTTTCTCTCTCCCTCCCCACTCCCTTTCCTTTCTCCCCTCCCCCTCTCCCTTCACCCCTCTTTTCCTCCCTCCCTCCCTTTTGTGCTAATATTGGCTGGGCTTAAATTCAGGGTCTGGACACTGCCCTTGACCTTTTGCACTCAAGGCTGGAGCTCTATTGAGCCATAGTTCCACTTCTGTGTTTTTGCTATAGTTAATTGCAGATAAAAGTCTTCTAGACTTTTCTGTGCTGCTAGCTTCAAACTAGGATGTCTAATCTCAGCATTCTGAGTAGTTAGGATTACAAGTTATGAGCCCTCAATGCCTGCCCTGAATTATTAGCTTTTTTCCCCTTGCCCTAAAGCTTCTTCTTGCATTTCTTTTTAAATTTGATCTTGCCTCTCACCCCCCTCCCCACACACACAGTAATAACCTTTCCCACTACTCCAGTTGCCTTTATTTTCTTTCTGAACCTTTTTTTTTTTTTTTGGGTCTGGTCGTGGGGCCTGAACTTTGGGCTTGGGCGCTGTCCCTCAGCTCTTCAGCTCAAGGCTAGCGCTCTACCACTTGAGTCACAGCGCCACTTCTGGCTTTTTTCTTTTTGCTTATGTGGTGCTGAGGAATCGAACCCAGGGCCTCAGGCATGCAAGGCAAGCGCTCTACCACTGAGCCACCTTCCCAGCCCCTTCTTTCTGAACCTTTATGGCATCTCTTCTGTAATTGTGGTTTCTAACTACTGGGCTGAAATTTTCCTCAGTGCTTAGTTATCCCCAAGGCCAGAAATGTACATATACATATTAAGTACCATCTGTGGATCATAAGTAATGTTCTTATATGTTAATATTTTCCTAATATATATAGTTCTTTTTGATAGGAAACCTAAAAGTATTGTGGAAAGGTAGTTGATTTTTGTTGTAGTTGCTTTTATGTTATTTTCACTCAATGGTAGAACTACTATGTAGAGGTCTGACTTATTTCTTGGCCTTGAAAAGAATGCTCATACTTGAAAGATTATTGATCATTGTACTAAAAAATCTAGTATTTCGCATTCTGCTTCATGTTCTTCACTATTTTACTTTTGCTGTTTCAGTCTCTTTAACACATTAATTGCTTGGGCAAAGGTTATAATTCTTTCTTCCACTTTACTTCAGAGATTAGTCCTTAGGTTATATCCAGCTCACTTCCTGTTTTGTAAGTCCCTTCCAGATAAGAGTTTTACAGCTAAACATTTGCAGTCAATTTGATGAACAAACTGACTTTGCACTCCAATTGAGTATGTCTCCCAAGAAAAAATTCAATGCTTCTTAAAGATAGCTCTGAATCAGAGTTGTGTTCAATTATTATTTTTTATTTTTATATTTTGAGTTGTATCAACAAAAATCTTGCTGAACATGTTAGAAAAGGTTACTTAAGTACCTACATGATACCTAGAATTTTTTCTCTTGACCTGTATATCCTAAAACTTCCATCATATGACCCTTTTTAGAAAAAGTTTGCTTTATAGTGGTAGTCTTCCAACTTGTTTATCTGAATTATCTGATGAGCTTTAATAAGTAAATGCATAATACACATATATCCATAAGAATATAAACATATATCTGTATATGTATACATACAGATATACTTGTACATATACCCTGGAGAAGAATGTTTGAAGTGGAGCCTGGGAACTCAAAATTTTAACAAGCCATCTTGAGTTGTTTGGGAATCATTGACTTTTTTTTTTCCCTGGTTCTGAGGCTTAGACTCAGTCTGGGCTGCCCCTGAAATCCTTTGCTCAAGGATAGCATTCTACCAGTTGAGCCACAGTGCCACTTTCAGTTTTTTCTGTGATTTAATTGAAGAGTCTCACAGACTGTCCTCTCTGGGCTGGCTTTAAACTGTGATCCTCAGATCTCAGCCTCTTGAGTAACTAGGATTATTGGCATGAGCCACCAGCGCCTGGCTGAATCATTGATTTTTAATGTGTTTGAGCCCCAATATAATGGAGTGGACACTGAATTATATGTTAAAGGATAGCTTATTGTCTTATTCCAGCTTTTTTCTTGGCGGCTGGGGAGGGGGAGGGGGGAGAGGGTGGGTGGCACTGGTCCTGAGGCTTGAACTCAGGGCCTGAACCTCTTTGTGCTCAAGGTTAGCACTCTCCCAGTTGAGCCACAGCACTGCTTCTGGCTTTTTCTGAGTAGTTTTGGAGATAATAGTCTCATGGACTTTCCTGCCCAGGCTGGCTTTGAACCACAATCTTCAGATCTCAGCCTCTTGAGTTGCTAGGATTACAGGCGTGAGCCACCTGTGCCTGGCTCAACTTTTGTTGTTGTTCTTGTTTGTTTGTTTGTTTTGGCTATGGAACCTTTTACAAATAACCCCTTCAGATTTTTAAAATTTCTAGTTTTTACTAATTGTGGTTTACTTTTTTTTTTTTTTTTTGGGGTCCAGTCGTGGGGCCTGAACTCAGGGCCTGGGTGCTGTCCCTCAGCTCTTCAGCTCAAGGCTAGCGCTCTACCACTTGAGCCACAGCGCCACTTCCGG
>NW_012267242.1:1732602-1733526 GCF_000151885.1 Dipodomys ordii | reverse complement strand
ACTCAGGGCCTGGGTGCTGTCCCTCAGCTCTTCAGCTCAAGGCTAGCGCTCTACCACTTGAGCCACAGCGCCACTTCCGGCTTTTTCTTTTTGCTTATGTGGTGCTGAGGAATCGAACCCAGGGCCTCAGGCATGCAAGGCAAGCGCTCTACCACTGAGCCACCTTCCCAGCCCTGTGGTTTACTTTCCATGTACTAGTTATTTTATCTTTTGGTATTCATAAGAATCCCAGAATCTAATGAACATATTCCTCACTCTGAAACATGAGAAGGTGTTTTAGGCCCACCTCCAGGGCCCACTCCAGGGCCCAAATGCCAGGATTTCTCCATGTCTGATAAAGCCACTCATTTCTATACAGCTAATAAAGAGACATGGGCCAGGGTAGAGAAAGGAGATTAATTATAGACACCATTATGGGAAGAAATGAAGTAAGCGCTTTAGCCTCTCTTCAGCAACCTTCCAGATACAGACATGAGCTATAGGTTTAAAGAAAGAAAGAAATAGAAGCACTGGGTGATAGGTAGGCCTAGTGAACAGTTCAGGTATGGTCTGATAGTCTTTATCTCAGTTCTTGTTGAAGGAATAGGGAACCATTTTTTTATAACAGGTCATTTTGTTATTTATAATATCATTATGAACCACGCAAAATTATCAAAATGGGCATATGAGCTGTCAGTAGCTGACAAGAAGCATTGTGTAGGGCTGGGAAGGTGGCTCAGTGGTAAAGTGCTTGCCTTGCATACATGAGGCCCTGGGTTCGATTTCTCAGCGCGTAAGCAGAAAAAGCCAGAAGTGGCGCTGTGGCTAGAGCACTAGCCTTGAGCAGAAGAGCTCCCAGACTCAGTTCAGAAGAGCACCCAGGCTCAGAGTTCAGAAGAGCACCCAGGCTCAGAGTTCAGAAGAGCACCCAGGCTCAGAGTTCAG
>NW_012267242.1:1731976-1732552 GCF_000151885.1 Dipodomys ordii | reverse complement strand
AGTTCAGAAGAGCACCCAGGCTCAGAGTTCAGAAGAGCACCCAGGCTCAGAGTTCAGAAGAGCACCCAGGCTCAGAGTTCAGGCCCTACAATGGACAAAAAAAAAAGAAGCGTTGTATGTCTATCTTGTCATAAACTAAAAGAATGTGTGAGCCTTATCACCACCTGTGGTCTGCTCCTTCAAGTGATAAAGTGCTAATAACTCCAATGCTAACTTGTCTTTAGCAGTCACTTTAGGAATCCTTCTCAGATTCCAAGATGCCTGTAAAGTAACTACTAAGGAGAATGGCTCAAGCCAAAAGACATAGATGCATAATGGAGGCTGAGATGCCTAGCTTTTATCCTGCTTTTATTTAATTTAGTTGACTAAGTAAGGACTCAGTGTTTCTCAGCAAAAGCAACTTGTAAGCATCTGTTACAAGTTTCTAGACTGACACGACAAATTACTACGGAAGCACTAAAACAACAAACATTTGTTTGTTGCATTTAGAGATCAGAAGTTCAAATCAAGTTCAAACCAAGGAGTCAACAGAGCCCAGTCTCTCTCTCTCTCTCTCTCTCTCTCTCTCTCTCTCTC
>NW_012267242.1:1709163-1727649 GCF_000151885.1 Dipodomys ordii | reverse complement strand
TGGTGCTGAGGAATCGAACCCAGGGCCTCAGGCATGCAAGGCAAGCACTCTACCACTGAGCCACCTTCCGAGCCCATCCATGAGCCTTTTATCTCCAATTAACCACTAGAAAACTGGAAGTGGCTCTGTGGCCCAAATGATAGAGCGCTCACCTTGAGCTGAAGAGTTGAGGGACAGTGCCCAGGCCCGGAGTTCAAACTCCATGACCAACCAAAAAAAGAAAAAAGAAAAAGAAAAAAAGAATTATCAGTCCTTTGATAAGATTTATCTATCTATCTATCTATCTATCTATCTATTTATTTTTGTCTGTCATGGGGCCTGAACTCTGAGACTGGGCTCTGTCCCTAAGCTCTTCAGCTCAAGGTTGGTGCTCTACCACTTGAGCCATAGCACAACTTCTGGATTTTTCTGCTTATGTGGTGTTGAGGAATTGAACCCAGGGCCTCGTGCATGCAAAGCATGCACTCTACCACTGAGCCACCTTCCTAGCCCCAGTACTTATTTTTTTAAAAGAAAAGCCTTACATTCCATTCTACAGTTGGACAAGTAACTTTCATGCAAACAATAGGTAAACTGGTAATGCTTCCAAAAAGAAGAGAAACTCACTAGCTGGGACTTAGTGTGCTAGGCCTTTTAACAAGTATTTACATGTGGGTTCTTATTTAATATTAAAATCAGTCCTGAAGTTAGATCTAAATTATACACATATATGAAAACATATATAGGATCAAATTCATATGCACAAGCAAATTGACTAAAGTATGATACATGAAGAGGAAGATTCCAGATTCCTTAAACAACTTACAATGTAACAAAATGAATACCAGGAAACTTAAATATGTGTTTTCAGGAGGGGAAGGAAAATCTAGGAGAAAAGAGGCAGACGGATGGAGAGGGGATGGTTAAATACACTTGTAATATTCAATGTGATTATGTGAAAATAGAATAGTTAACTTGGAATTTGTAGGATTGGGAGAGATCAAGGAGAAAGATGGAAGGGGTAACATGGATCAACATGGATTATATTAATAAACTGACATGCTGAATTGAAACCCCTTTGTACAATTACATAAAGATAATTTAAAAAATAAATAAACAGGGGCTGGGAAGGTGACTCAGTGGTAGAGCACTTGCCTTGCATGCATGAGGCCCTAGGTTCGATTCCTCAGCACCACATAAGCAAAAAGAAAAAAGCCGGAAGTGGCGCTGTGGCTCAAGTGGTAGAGCGCTAGCCTTGAGCTGAAGAGCTGAGGGACAGTGCCCAGGCCCAGAGTTCAGGCCCCATGACTGACCCCCCCCCAAAAAATCTTCAAAAATAAATAAACAAACAGTCTTGAGAGGAGGTCATCTCAATGCTACTATATAAGTATCTGTTAAGTAACTTACTCAGTGGGGGTGATAGAGCCCACAAGAGATACAGCTGGTCTTTGAATGAACTTCTTTACTCAGAAGCCCAATCTGCCACAAGAACATAGCACATTTCACCTTAGTACTTACATTAAGTGGGGGAAATATTTGCTTTGGTTTCAGTTGCTAGCAAGTCTTCCATCATTGTCAGATTTATGGTTAGTTGGGGGTATTACCTTACATGAGTATCATGTCTGATCCTTATTTTTAAATAAGGCTAATTCCTAGTCCTAGTTTATATATCTTTGGGGGCTATTGTCGAAATTGAAGTTATGAATGAATGCTTTTCCAAGTAAGAAAATATGCTAATATGTAGCACAGTTAGTTTCTCAGCCAATCATTGTGTTCAGACTCTCTTTTCCTTTCCTAGATTTCAGATTTAGGGAATATAGCCAAGCCTCAAACCAGAAGCTACATTAACCCCAACTGTAAATTTCTTTGCTTCAGAAATTAGTGGGAATTTGACTGACCCAAATGCTCATATTCTGCTTTCTGCTCTTTAACTTTATGGGCTTCCTCAGCTTTATCCAGCATTTTTATTTAAAAAACTACTTCCATGTAGCAGACCAGTATGCTCCTTCATCCTCAGGACTTTCATTTCTTCCTTTATAGTATCAGTTTTGGTATCAGTATCTGTTGGTTTTCTCTTGTTTTTAAAATAATATTGAGAATTCTAGTACTTTAATAAGCTGGCTTCCCAAACCTGCCTCTTCAGCCATATCTCTGGGAACTCTTCTCCTTTATTCCTTCTTTCAAGAGCCAGTTACTTTGGATTTCTTTCCTTCTTTCTGGCTCAGGAACCTTCCTCCATGGTTAATTTACTCTTTCCTTAACTTTCATAAAGATTCTTGGATATCCAGTTATAATTATGGGTTGCTTAGTGATGGAGATATTTTGAGAAATTTATTGTTAGACAATTTTGTCCTGTATAAACATCGTATAATGTATTTACACAAAATTCAGTTATATATCTGGGCTATATAATATAGCCACCTGTGTGTATGCAGCTCTTCATTGATCAAGACATCCTTATGCGACTCATAACTGTATTCTTAAGGAATTGAGGACATGGTAGTTTGAGTCCATAAACTTTGATGTCAAATATGAATGTGAGACTGGAACTAGGTAGTCGCCACCCTCCTTGGGTGAGATCTGTGCTTTGATTTTAAACAAGTTATCACTTGCATGGTGACTTAAAAATTTTATATTCTATTATGTGACTTTCAAAAATCTATGAGCCAGGGCTGGGAAGGTGGCTCAGTGGTAGAGCGCTTGCCTTGCATGCCTGAGGCCCTGGGTTCGATTCCTCAGCACCACATAAGCAAAAAGAAAAAAGCCAGAAGTGGCACTGTGGCTCAAGTGGTAGAGCGCTAGCCTTGAGCTGAAGAGCTGAGGGACAGCACCCAGGCCCAGAGTTCAGGCCCCACAACCGGACCTTCCCCCCCCCCCAAAAAAAAGTCTATGAGCCAAACTTTTATCTACAGACAAACTGTATTTTATCTTTACAATTGCTGGCTATTTATTCCAGAGTTCTCTGCCCAGCAATATTATCCATGGCTTTGCTATCTTTCTTTTCCCTTCATGTTTCATTCTGCTCAAAAGGATTTCTTCCTCCTGCGGTACATGTAATTTTGTTCTTCCCCAGTTTGTCTTTTATTCCCAATAAATGAGCAAACTCCTTGAGAACAAGGATCATATTTTAAAAGCTGGCTTTTGTTGTATATGGAGGGAAACATATCTTTAAAAACTAAAATCACACGTCAATGAGATGCTGGCATGATGCTGGACACACCAGAGCTGCAGGTGACAGGGTACAACAGATTCACGATTCCAGCCTTGTGCCTACCGCAGGGCACACATCTGTTGAGTGAAAAGGCAGGCACAATTGCATGCATGCATCAACATGACTGTCTGTGCCTTTTTCTTTTTACTTCTGCCCACTCTTTTATTCACCCACTTTATCTTTTTTTTTTCTTTTTGCTAAGCTCATATAGTTGACTTTCCTACTTCATGGTGGAATTCCAGTATACTTTTATATTTCCCCACAATGATTGAGCCCCATGTCTCTGAGCAGAGAATGAACCTAGTTGAATGAATGAATATATCAGCTTTGGGGGATAGTGAGCAGGAGGTGGTGCAAATTAATTATACTTGCCATCTGTGTGCTGTTCTTTGCAACTATTCAGTCAAGCAAGAAGTAGCTATAGTATTATGTTGCTTGTATTTGTTGAAAATACCTGTAAAGAGTTCGGATGAAAATCTATTTAAATTCTTTTCCAGTTCTACATTTCTTTAAGATCAAAAGCCTTATTATTGCCTGATCGGAAATAGCTGTGTAGCATAAAAGAGATACTCATATACTTATTACCTGAAAATTAGGTGTAATTATTTATTATTAGAAGAACTTAGCAGTTTTTGTTTTTTCTAATACGTCATTTTAAGAATCCAAAGTAGGTTATACTTAATTTCATTACCCAATGTTTTCCCAACAGGATAGAATTACAGGACCTTTGATTTATATTGTAATCCCTTATTTCACTATAGCTGGTCCCTTTACAGGTAAATGAAATTTTGCTTTTTTTCTTTTTAAGTTTGAGAAAACCTATTAATGTCGCTTATTGTGGTATTATTTTTCATTTTCTTGGTTGCTAATGATGTTAAACATCTTTCAGATGACTTTTTGCTATCTCTATATTGTACCCTCCTTGGTGAGATGTCAAAGTTTCTTGTTCATTTTTTAATTGATTATTTTGTTTTCCTACTGCTAAGTTTTGAGAATTCTTTCTGTATTTCAGATCCACATCCCTTGTTAGGTTGTTATAGGTTTATGCTTTTCACCAGTAATGCCTAGAAAGCCTCATTACTTCACATCCTCAGCCCTACTTGATATCACTTTTCTCAATTTTTTTTGGGGGGGAGGGGTGGGGTCGGATGTAGGGCTTGAACTCAGGACCTGGGCACTGTCCCTGAGCTCTTCAGCTCAAGGCTAGTGCTCTACCACTTGAACCATAGCTCCTCTTCCAGTTTTCTGGTGATTTATTGGAGATAAGAGTGTCAGTGACTTTCCTGCCTGGGCTGGCTTTGAACTGCAGTCCTCAGATCTCAGCCTCCTGAATTGCTAGGATTATAGGAGTGAGTCACCAGTGCCCAGCTGAATTTTTTGAAGTTCTCATGAGAAGGTGCTGATATATATGTACTTACATACAATTGTTACATATAATAAATATACTTTATATAATATTTTATATATTAAATGTAATATTTTAAAGAAAAATTCATTTCTTAAAAATTTTTAGTCATTTTGGCCATTCGATCTTATTTGTCTTTCTGTATAAATTTTAGCAGTCACTTATCTGTAAAAATTCTTACTGGTATTTTGATTGCTATTATTTACAGAATATAACACTTTACAGTTATCATCTTTGTAATATTGATTATATTAGTCCATGAGCATTATATGTCTCTTTGTTTAGACTCAATTTCTTTCATCAATGTTTTAAAACTACCAAGTATTTAATATATAGATTCTATGTGTTTTAGATTTAGGGCTACATATTTTATTTGGGGGGAGCTTTCATGAGGTCTGAAAAATATTTGATTCCTGTTGTTCATTCCTATTATAAAGAAATGATATTTTTGAGTTGATCTTCTATACTGCCACTTTGCTAACTTTACTCATAAGGATCTCTGTGAAGGGTTTTATTGTTGTTGTTTTTTGTTGACAGTCCTGGGGCTTGAACTCGGAGCCTGGGCACTGTCCCTGAGTTTTTGCTCCAGGCTAAAGCTCTTCCACTTGAGCCAGAGGCCACCCTCTTCTCCCCCATTTCCCTCCCATTTCCCTCCCCCCCCTCTCTCTGTGGTGGAGGGGTGACAGTTTATTGGAGATAAGAGTCTCAAGGACTTTCCTGCCCAGGCTGGCTTTGAACCATGATCCTCAGATCTCAGCTTCCTGAGTAGTTAGGACAACAAGCTTGTGAAAATTAAAAAAAAAAAAACAACAAACCTCAAATTGTTGTACAAGAGGCTACAATTTAACATGTCCATTTATGTGTCCAGTGCTTCTTGGTTAGTCACCCTTTCCATCAATCACCCCCATTCTAACTGCCTTTTCCCCCCAGACTCATTTCACATTTCTCACTTCCTATATCATACATGTAGTTTAAATATTCTGATTTTATTTGTCTCATTCCCTTTTTCATTCATCCACTCCCCTCCTGCTGGGCTTCCCCCATTCAAACTTGTTTTGGCTTTCTAATACTCATTCTGTTAAACTGTTAATTGTTAAAAAGATTTACTGCATGGATTTCTAGTCCTGCATACAGAAACTGTGCTTCAGTCTCTGTAAGAGGTTTTGTTTGTTTGTTTGTTTTATCTTCCTTTACAGCCAGTATGCCTTTTTCTTCTTTTTATTACATCATTAACCTGGTTAGAACTTCTGGTACAATGTTAAATAAGAGTGATGGTAATCCTTGCTTTGCTTGCAGCCTTAGGGAGAAACACCACTGTATTGTGTTAACAGAAGTTAATAGTTTGAGATAGAAAAACAAAAGTTTGAGGTAGAAAATGATCATCACACTGAGGAACTTGCTTTTCTGTTATCCACTAAAGCTTATTATCTTTGTTCTCTAATATACTGGGAATTCTTTTTGTCTCTCTCTCTTGGGTTACAATCTCAATTTTTTATGTCATGGATTTTTTCCCTTTATTTCTTCATTTTAGTGAAGGACATCATCCACTATCTTCTTAAGAAAAAAAGGTTGGTTTTAAAAATACATTGCACACTTGAAAATATTTTTTCTAGCCTCACAGCTGATAGTTTTGAGTGGGTAGAGAATTCTAGGTTGGAACTAATTTTTCTTTGGGATTTTGAAGATTGAAATGCTACCATCTTTTAGCTTTCTATAGCTATTGAAAAATTTGAAAGTTAATCTACTTCCTCTCAATATGGAAATCCTTCTCAGATGTTGTTTTAGGGCATTTTTTGCTGCTTTTAACAGAATGCCACAGAGTGAATAATTTATAAACAGTAGACATTTATTTGGCTCTCAGTTGTTGAACCTGGGAAGTCCCAAGATATGCAGATACATGAGGAATGCTTTTTCATAGAATAGCCCATGGCAGAAGGCAGAAGAGTGAGGGAAGGCAAAAATAAAATAACTAGTGGAAGCTAAACTCATTTTATAACAATCCACCCTTGAGATAACACAGTCCCAAGATAATGACCTCAGTCCATTTATGAGGGCAAAGTCCTTATTGACTTAATCACTTCTCATTAGGCCTCATTTGTCAACTTTATTGCATTAAGGAAGAAGATTTCAATACATGAGCTTTGGGGGACACATTCAAAGAGTAGCACATGTTCTGTTGAAGACACTGAGCCTAAAAGTTTCTATTATTCCTTGGATTTCTTTTTCTCTTTCTTTTTTTCTGGAACTCCTATTCTTTGAATATTGCACTTTGTTCACATCTTTTCTCTCATTTTCATCTTGTCTTTTGATCTACTGTTTAGGAGGTTTTCCCAACTTTTATCTCTCCATCTTTCTATTGAGGCTTACTATTTTCTATCTTATTAATTTCCAACAGGTTCCTTTTCTTTTTAAAAGCACTTTGTTCATGTCTCAAGATTGTCATATCATCTCATCTTTTACTTCAGTGTAGATTGCTTTTGGTGAGATACTGAACATAAAGCTTTGATCATGCTAGGATCTATACCACTAAGCCAGATCCCCAGCCCCGTGACATGAGTATTAATGCTGGTCCTTTTCAAGTTTTCATTTTCATGTGTTATCTCTGTTTCCCTCAGGTTTTTCATTTTTCTGTTTGCTTTTGATCCCTTTCACATGAGGGACTTGTTTTTTCAGACATCTGATAGTGTATGACTACATAAAGAAGGAAAAGCTGCTCTCTTAGGTTTTATAGAATAGACCTGTGAATTCATCCAGCAAAGCAAAAATATTAGTTCATGAGCTGGGCACCAGTGGCTCATGCTTGTAATCCTGGCTATTCAGGAGGGTGAGGTTTGAGGATGCAGTTCAAAGCCAGCACCATGAGACTCTTATCTCCAATTTAATTGCTAGAGAAAGTGAAAGTAGAGGTGTAGCTCAAGTGGTAGAGTGCTAGCTTTTAGCAAAGTAACTCAGAGACAGCTCCCAGGCCCTGAGTTCAAGCCCCAGAACTCACCTCCACACACAAATATTACTCCAGGGCCATGATATATATCTGTTATTTCAGCTATGTAGGAGGCCTAGGTAGGAGGATCATGGTATAAGGCCAGCACCAAGCAAAAATGTGAGACCATATTCAGAAAAATAGCTAAAAGCAAAAGAGGCTAGAAATGTGGTTGAAATTATTAACATAAGACCCTGAGTTCAAACTTGGATTCTGCCCAAACAAACAACAAGATTGGCATTAGAGTGCTCTATATAGTTTTTTTTGTTGTTGTTGTTGGTTGTGGGGCTTGAACTCTGGGCCTGGGCATTGTCCCTCAGCTCTTCGAGATTGGCATTAGAAAAGCATATATATTTTTATTTTATGTTAATATATCTATGTGGGATTGGGGACTTCATAGAAAAGAACTAAAAATTCCAAAGAAATATTTAGATTCAGCCTCTTACATACCGTATTATCAAAGAGCAGTAGATCATGGAGAAGTAACTAGACAATGAAAAAGGGGTTTGGGTTCCTAGGAGCAGTAAATATTTGGGTATGTGAGAGAGTATATGGGGAAAACTATTGGAAAATAAAGGTTATTTTATTAAGATTTATTTGTACAGACTCATCTCCATGTTGACTGGAAAAGATTATTCTTGATACCTAGAGGACATCTAAGGAAAATTTATGCTTTGCTTTTAAACAGGTACAGGGAACATAACCCTACCCTCATCTACTATTTTTCAGCTCCCTTCAGCTCAGAGTAGTCAATATACCAAAGTGAAATATTTTAGAGAGGCTCCCTTTCAACTATCTTTAAAAATATTTTTTTTTACAAGTAAACTAAAAAATGGTAGACATGCAAGTGGCCGAGACTTATTGACACTGAGCCTCATTGTAGGATGATGTGCTTGGAACATTTTATTGTTAATGTATAGGTCTTTCTTGAGTTACTCAGATGTTTTAGAAAAGACTTCCAAACTCTTAGTTGCCTGAGAGCTGAATGGTATGTGTGTGAAAGAAAGAGAGAGGATCTTTGTTTCCAGTAAGATTCCTGTTTGTTATTTACCTCTCTCAGGCTTATATTGACCTAATTTATGTTAGTACTAGAAGTTTTGCAATATGAATGACAGAGGAAGAATTGTTCTTCCACACATGACAATAGATCCTCTTTTGAGAACAGTACAAGTCTTAAAGCAAATCTCAGTTCCAGTTGAGCTAATTATCAGTTTGTGACCCCCTTTCTTCTCCCCCACATATACCAGTCCTGGAGCTTGAACTCAAGGCCTAGGTAGGCACTGTCCTGAAGCTTTGTTTTTTTTTTCCTCAAGGGTCGCTTAAGTCACAGCTCCAATTCCTAGCTTTTTGTTAGTTAATTATTTCACAGATTTTTCCTGCTCAAGCTGGCTTCAAACTGTGACCCTCAGATCTCAGCCTCCTGAGTAGCTAGGAGTACAGGCGTGAACCACTGGCACTTGACTGTATTACTATTTTTTAAATTTTATTTATTTATTTATTTTTGGCGGTCGTGGGTCTTGAACTCTAGGCCTGGGTGCTATCCCTCAGCATTTCAGCTCTAGGCTAGCACTCTACCACTTGATCCACTGTGCCACTTCCAGTTTTCTGGTGGTTCACTGGAGATAAAGAGTCTCACAAACTTTCCTGCCTGGGCTGGCCTTGAACCACGATCCTTAGATCTCAGCCTCCTGAGTAGCTAGGATTACAGGCATGAGCCACTGATGTCCTGCTTATTACTATTTTTTAAAATTCTATTTATTTTGCTAATTTTCCTTAGGTCATGCTTGTCAGCAGTGATTGTGATTTTTTTTTAAACTCTGATTTTGAAATTGGAATTGTGAATATTTCTTTTAAGTAGGTGGCCAGAGTAGAAGCAAGAAGACTAGTTATTAGGTTACTGCAGAATTCTAGATGATATTGGTGGGTTGGACTAGAATGGTAGTTGGAAAAAAGGGGAGACACTGAAAAGGCAAGATTGTTTTTAGGTGTCAGTTTATAAGATTTAGAGGTGAACTAATTGTGGAAGATTAAGGAAAGGAAGACACCAAAGGGAATTTTAAGTGTTGTCTTGAGATGACTAGATGAACAAATGGTTCATTAGAGAAGATTAGGTACAAGAGCCATTTCTACATTAAACATATTAAATTTAATCTACGTACTGCTGGACTCAAAGACAATGTTGCTTTTTCTTTCTTTTTTTGGGGGGGGGGCTTTAGTCATGAGCTTGAACTCTGGGCCTGGGCGCTGTCCCTCAGCTCTTCACCTCAAGGCTAGTGCTCTACCACTTGAGCCACAGCGCCACATTCCGCTTTTTTCTTTTTGCTCATGTGGTGCTGAGGAATCAAACCCAGGGCCTCAGGCATGCAAGGCAAGCACTCTACCACTGAGCCACCTTCCTAGCTTTTTCCTTAGTTACCTATTGTCTCTTTATGCTTAGTTATTTTTCAGTTGTCATTCAAAACTACCTGATATTTGACTTTATACTTCTGCCTCTCTAACTGCTGCCACCCACCAAGCTTATTTGTTGAGGACTATAGGCCTTGGCATACCAATGCCTGTTCCCTGATGTCCTCATGTACAACTTAGGTATGATACAATGGTTTTAATCCTACTTCCTCTGCTTCCTAACTGTGTCTCATTTTCCTCATGTGTAAAATGGGGATAATACTATCTGTACATTTGATATTTTGTGCACTCTTCCTAATACCTGGATGACTAATAGCCATAGTTCTTGAGCTTTCGGAGATTCATTTATGGGTATATTTTGGTTCTTAAATTGTTACCATCCATGTTGGCATGACACAGAGGCATATGGCTTCTAGATGATAGCAATTATAAAAGTGACTTTACTGTTCTATTACCCCAGTATCTCTATAGTACTATGTTATATTTCATTCATATTTACAATATGAATGAATAGCATTAATGAAATTAGTAATGTTTCATAAATGAGAAGACTAAAGTACAGACAGAATGGTGAAAATAGTTTGTGAAATAAGCAGGTAGGCATAATTCTTTTTGAGCTTATTTGTGGGGGATAATTCTGGCCTTGAGTTCAGGGCCTTGCATACGCTAGGCAGGTGCTATATGACTTGCTCCATGTCCTCAGCCCTTTTTGCTTTTAGGTAATTTTTCATATGGGGTCTCACTTTTTGTCAGTGTGGCCTCAGAACATGATCCTTTTACCTATGGCCTTCCATGTAGCTGGAATGACAGACACAGAGATGGGGTCTTGCCAGTGTTTTGTCCTTACTAGACTTGAACTGTGGTCTTCCTAATCCTCCAAAGTAGCCGAGATTACAGGTATGAGCCACTGTGCCCAGCTAAAAAAGAGAGCTTATTATTGGCTATATATTAATGTATAATATTAATAGATGTTATGATTAATACAATTGTTTTTGGTTGTGGGACTCGAACTCAGGGCCTGGGCACTGTCTCTGAGCCTCTTGTACTCAAGGCTAGCACTCTACCAGTTCAGCCACAGTGCCACTTACAGTTTTTGAGTGGTTAATTGTAGATCAGAGTCTTATGGGGACTTTCTGCCTGAACTGACTTTGAACTTCGATCTTCAGATCTCAGCCTCCCGAGTAGCTAGGATTACAGGTATGAGCCACCACACCTGGCTAATGTGCCCAGCTAACACAATTGTTAAAAAAAAAATTGATGAGTTACCATTTTTATTTTCTGTCTGAAATGTAAATTGTCCTGATCAATTATAATCTATAACTTTTAGGATTATGTGGGAGGTGGTGTGAAAGAGAGAGAGAATTTAATAAGATTTTTTTTTCATTACATTACAACTAGAAGACCTTTCTTTCAGCTATTATTCTGTTACCCTTCATTCCCCTTGGAAATAGTAGACCTGACCTAGTACTCTTTTAGAATGAATTCCCAGAACTGTGTGTTATATTTTTGTTCCTCTAATCAAGTACAATTTAAGAATTGGCTTCTATCCATAGCTTCTATTCTTTAACATAACAATAATCCTATCAACTCATTAAGATATTAGCTTTACTATATTTATTGGTCCTGGGAGAGCTGAGGAACATAGGTACTTTATATATAAAATAAACTGTTCTTTCTTTTCCGTGGTTTTTATTTTTGTTAGTCATTTAATTTTCTGACAGCCACGAAGTATATTTTAAAAGGAAAATTACATTTAGTAGAAAATTAATGTTGAATAATAATACTAGCTACTTGTGAGGCTGAGATTGTGAGGATTGAAGTTTGAGACCACCCAGGTAAAAAGTCTGCAAGAACCCCTTTCAACCAATATAAAGTTGAAAGCGGTGGTGCATGCTTGTTATCCCAACTACATTGGAAATGTAAATAGGATGGATAAAGGTGGCTGTTGGGGATGGGGACATGATTCAAGGGATAGAGAGCCTGTCTAGGTCCTGATTCTAACCTCATGAGAGCCTGTCTAGGTCCTGATTCTAACCTCAGTTGTGCCCCTTCCCCCAAATACTTTGGTGTTAAGTGTATTCATGTTGTTGTGCAATCAGTCTCCCAAAGTTTTCATTTCTCAAGACTAAAACTTGATTCATTTGCTCTTCCATATCTATGGGTTCTACATTATGGGCTTGATCAACTGCAAATTGAAAATATTTGAAAAAAAAATTGCCTCTGACTGAAACTTGCACAGGTTTTTTTCTTGTCATTAATTTCCTAATCTATGCAGTATAATGACTATTTATGTAGCATTTGCATTGTATGAAGTAGTCTAATCTAGAGATGATGTAAAGTATTCTGGAGGATTTGCATAGGTTATAGGTAAGTGCTGTGTCTCTTTGTAAGGGACTGGAGTATCCACAGACTTAGGTATCCTCAAGGGC
The DNA here is from genome assembly GCF_000151885.1 of Dipodomys ordii. NCBI lineage: Eukaryota > Metazoa > Chordata > Mammalia > Rodentia > Heteromyidae > Dipodomys > Dipodomys ordii. Next base: position 1,715,239 of record NW_012267242.1, on the reverse strand, counting down.
TCCTAGAACCAGTTCACTGCAAGTAAGGAGGGGTAACTACTCCTTAAACACCACCGCCCCCCCCCTCAGCCCCTGGCAACCGTGTTTATGTTTTTTTGGGGAGGGTGTTGTTTTTTGTTTTACTTTGAACTGGTTTCCCTTTGTAGTTTTTTTTCATGAAGATTCAAAGGCTCTGGAAAACAATGTTGCAGTAAATAGTCTTGTATACATGTCATTTTGCACATGAGCCAGTGTATCTGTAGGATGAATCCCTAGAATGTGGACTTGCTGGGTAAAATGGTTTGTGAACTTCTTTTGAAATGTAGTGACATATTGACTTCAAAAAAAAGTACCACTTTCAGTGTCCTCCAGCAATATATCAGTTATTTAAATATGCTTCAGGAAAGTGAACTTGTCAGCTGAACTGAGTTGGAAAGCTGGCAAAGGGGGGGGTTCTGAAAAAAAAAATCTATGCTAGGGGGTTCTGAAAAAAATCTATGCTACTGAAATTTGCAAGAGGCCAGGTTCTCCAGGTTTTACCTCTGTTCCTAGCGATTGCATTGTATCTCCCTCCCTCTCTCTCTTCTCTCTTTTCTTTTCTTTGCTTTCTTTCTTCCTTCCTTCCTTCCTTCCTTCCTTTCTTTCTTTCTTTCTCTCTTTTTTCTTTCTTTCTTTCTTTCTTCTCTCTTTCCTTCCTTCCTTCCTTCCTTCCTTCCTTCTTTCTTTCTTTCTTTCTTTTTTTCAGGCGCTGGACACTGTCCCTTAGCTTTTCCCACTCAAGGATGGAATTCTGCCACTGGAGCCACAGCTCCACATCTGGCTTTTTGCTGCTTAATTGGAGATAAGAGTCTCATAGACTTTCTTGCTTAGGCAAGAAAGATCTTCAGATCTTAGTCTTCTGAGTTTCTGGGATTAAAGATGTGAGCCAGCAGTGCCTGGCTTTTATTAAATTTTTTTTTTCATTAAAAAAAATTTTTTTTGGGGGGGGTCCAGTCATGGGGCCTGAACTCTGGGCCTGGGCGCTGTCCCTCAGCTCTTCAGCTCAAGGCTAGTGCTCTACCACTTGAGCCACAGCGCCACTTCCGGCTTTTTTCTTTTTTCTTATGTGGTGCTGAGGAATCCAACCCAGGGCCTTAGGCATGCAAGGCAAGCGCTCTACAACTGAGCCACCTTCCCAGCCCCTTCATTTAAAAATTTTTATTATTTATTTATTTTCTTTTTCTTATGTGATGCTAAGGAATTGAACCCAGGGCCTCATGCATGCAAGGCAAGCACTCTACCATTGAGCCACCTTCCCAGCCCCTTCATTTAAAAATTTTTATTATTTATTTATTTTCTTTTTCTTATGTGATGCTAAGGAATTGAACCCAGGGCCTCATGCATGCAAGGCAAGCACTCTACCATTGAGCCACCTTCCCAGCCCCTCATTTAAAAATTTTAAAATAAAACATTTTTCATGGACACCATAAACTATTACCGCATCTGCTAGGATGATGGTATTACCTCACTTCTTGTGGTAGGTACCATACTTTGATATATTTTCAGTCCTGCTGAAAATTGCTTCACAGATCACTAAGATCATTAAAAGGGATAGAAGCCGTGCTTAAATGGGCTTCAACAGAAAGAAAATTATCAGCAGGGCCCTTTTCTTAAATCAACTCTTATGAGCAACCCTATCATGTTATGAGGAGATCCAGGGGTGATGAGGAAGAAGAGGCTGAGGACTGTGAAGTAGGGACTCTGGGCCTCTTATCACTGTGTATCCAGCACTGCCAACACATCAGGCTTGACTTCTTTCCTGACAGGTGAGTGAGGTGAGGCGAGAGTGTAAGTGAACACTAGTGGATAGTCAATTTTGGTGATTCACATCAGGCATTTGAAGAACCTATTTGAAAACTGAGGACCAATTTCTTTTTTTTTCTATGTTTACTATATAAAATAAGTCATGGAATATACATATAGGTTTTGTGCAATACTTTTATCTGCAGATTTTAGACAAATTTAACTTTCATATTCGTTTTTTAAATATTAAGGTGAAATGCATGTTTTTGTAATGTCTACTTTCTTACACAGTAGATATCAAAGGGTATGGTAACCATATCCTAATAATTGGTATGAATTGTGTGACATTTATTCCCTCAATGCATTGGATAATAAATTTTATTCCTTCTTTAAAAAGATGGAATACTCTGTGTATATACTATCTTATGATTTGTCTCTAAAGATATAGTAGTCCAGATATACAGTGAAAAAAAAAAAAAACTGAAGCCCAAAGGCTGGGGTTTAGATCAGTAATGAAGTGTTTGCCTAGCATATGTGAGGCCTTGAGTTTGACCCCCAGAACCACATAAAAATAAAACAAACCAAGTTTAGTTTCTCCTACTACACTCTCAACACTGATCACCATTTTTATGTGTGCTGGCACTATGGCTTGAACTCAAGGCCTGGTGCTCTCACTTTGCTTTTTTCACTCAAAACTACCACATGAGGCACAGCTCCATTTCCAGCTTTTGGCTGGTTAATTAGAGATAAGAGTCTCACAGACTGCTACCAAGGCTGGGTTTGAACCTCAATCTCAGATTTCAGCCTCCTGAGTAGATAACAAATGTGAGCCACCAGTGCTGCACTGATTACTTGTGATGCCAAATGGGTAGGAGGTCCTTCCCCATCTTCTACCATGCAAGCAGTCAGTGCAGCAGAGGACACCAGTTGGGCATCCTCTAATCCAAGTCATTTTAAACATCATCCACCTAGAAATAGTATCAGCCTCCACAAGTTAAGGGATCAATTGGCACAACTGCCCTCACCACATCTTTAGATACCCGTCACCAATCCCAAGTTGTTTTGTGTTTCTCCACACAAATATAACTATAATGAGGGTTCCAGCCGGGCGTCGGTGGCTCACGCTTGTAATCCTAGCTACTCAGGAGGCTGAGATCTGAGGATCTAGGTTCAAAGCCAGCCCAGGCAGGAAAGTCCGTGAGACTCTTATCTCCAATAAACCACTAGAAAACCAGAAGTGATGCTGTGGCTCGAGCGGTAGAATCCTCTCCTTGAGCTGAAGATTGCACCCAAGCCCAGAGTTCAAGTCCCAAAATAAAAAAAAAAAAAAAAATGAGGGTTCCTACAACCTTTTCCTCAGGTTCAGTTAATCTGCTCAAGTGGCTCACAGAACCCATGGAACCCAGGGAAACATATTCCAAAGATACAGATCAGTAGGTACACAGGGCAAGGTACATAGAGCTTCTCTGCCTTCTCTGGAGTCCTGATCGCTAGGAACCTCCACGTGATCAGCTCCTTAAACTCTGTCCTTTAGGATTTTATGGAAACTTCATTACATATCAAATAATAAACACTAGTAAATGGAAGGAGAAACCCAGCAAGACCTGTCTATTCAGCATTCCTTCCTTACTACATTCCTTCCTAGAGATATGGGTCTGGATTCTTTCTATATGCTGTCTTATTATATTAGACAAGAAAGATCAGAGAAAGACAGGGAAGATTAGAGTTTGGATGAACCTATGACTACCACAAGAAAAAGAAATTCAAGTTCCTATGGCCTGCCTTGGGGAAGCAGTTAGGAGCTAGGAACCTTAGACAATACCTGTGTGTGTGTGTGTGTGTGTGTGTGTGTGTATTATATTATATCTCATAATATCACAGTTGGTAATAAAGTTTGTATCATTTGGAAGGTTATTAATGGATTTATCCTCTTCCTTTACATTATCATTTTGTTGTTTATTCCCCTATGGGTAAACATTTAACTTGTAACAAATATCCTACATACCTATCTATAGTTTTCCTATTTGAGTAATCCTATTTGTATTTTATAGGATAAGTTCCAGGAAAGATAATTTCTATATTAAATGGCCATTTTATGCTTCAGTGGATATTTGAGTCACTATAAAATGTTCTAGGGGCTGGGAAGGTGGCTCAGTGGTAGAGCGCTTGCCTTGCATGCATGAAGCCCTGGGTTCGATTCCCCAGCACCACATAAGCAAAAAAAAAAAAAAATGTTCTATTAATATTCTAGTGTGTGTGTGTGTGTGTGTGTGTGTTGGTCCTGGGGCTTGAACTCAATGCTTGGGCACTATCCCTGAGCTGCTTTTGTTCAAGGCTCGCACTTTACACTTGAGCCACAGCTCCACTTCCAGCTTTTTTTGTAATTAATAAAATAAGAGTCTTCCTGCCCAGGTTGGCTTTCAACTGCGATCCTCAGATCTCAGCCTCCTAAGTAGCTAGGATTATAGGCATGAGCTATTGGCTCCCACTAGTATCCTCATTAGTGTATACCATTTTTTCCTAATAGGAGGTTTTCAGTTATTTAAAAACTTTAAAATAACAGTTTGAAACTTTTTGTTTTACAGTGATGGAATGGGGAGAAGATATTAAAGCAATTGCAAAAGATGAAGCAGTGATGTTGGTAAACCATCAGGCAACAGGAGATGTATGCACACTGATGATGTGCCTACAGGACAAGGGACTGGTAAGCCATCCTGAAGGCAGTATGTCACTGTTGTTTGACACATAGACTTAGATTTGGTATGTGTAGTTTCCCCAAAACTTTAGAAAATATTAAAAAGAAAAAAGTATGTAATTTGAAGTCACTCTAGAACAGTGATCGAGGAACTTAAAAAGGTAAACAAATGGGATGGTGTGAATTACATCTCAATAAAACTACTTAAAAATAGGGAATAAAAATGGAGAAAAGTTAATATAGTCTAAGTGCTGTCTGGAGGGGAAGAGATAGAAATACAATCAAAAAATTGCTTAAGGCAAGAGAGTAAAAGTAATGAGGATATTATATTAGCATGGGATCTTAGCCAGGAGAAGTTAAGGTTATTTTTATTTTGGATTAAATTTACGAAGTCAAAGACATTAGGCTTAAGTTTAGGAAGAGGCGCTGTGGCTCAAATGGTAGAGCACTAGCCTTGAGTGAAGAACTGAGGGACAGCACCCAGGCCCAGAGTTCAAGCCCCATGATCCCCCCCCCAAAAAAAGTTTAATCTTCATCATTAGAAAGAACTATTACCTGAGAAGTTAAAGAAATTAGGTTTATAGAAACTAAATGAATGAATAGTGTTTAAAATCAGTGGAGTCAGTATTTGGCCTAATTTTAAGTAAACAAAACACTAGATGCTATTTAAGTACTTAATGTTCATAGCCAATGACAATAAGAAGTATAAAAGCACGATCCTTCCCTCAAAGAGACAGCAGTACCATAAGAGGTGGAGAGACAGTGTCATAAGCAATACTTAGTTGCAAAATGAAAGGGCTTTAACAGAGCTAACTAACCATTATGTGGTGGATATAGAAAACTTTGTGGAGGGGAGGAGATATAAACTTGCCCTTGAAAGATGAGTAGAATTTAGTTAGAGTAGTGAGGCAAGGGTTGTTAACTTTAGTGAATAATATTGGCAAAATCATGGAGGCAAAAATAAGTGTGGGGTTTTTTTAGGTCTGGTGATTTTGGTTTACCAGGGGAGAAGAGAATAGTGAGAAAATAAAGTGAGACCAAAAGAAAATATGTTTGACTCTGCAGAATTTGTTTTTGTTGCTTTTCTGAAAAGCAAGTATAAGTTTGCTGGGATAGGAAATAAACATGATCCCTCTTACAGTCAGATTATTGAATTATTAAAATTGTGTTACTATGTAGATATATTTGCACTTATGATAATACTTACTGCTTGTCCTTTAAATTCATGCTTCTTTTTTTTTTTTTTTTGCCAGATATAGTGCTTGAGCTCAGGACCTGGGCACTGTTCCTGAGCTTCTTTTGCTCAGGACTAGCACTCTACCACTTGAGCCACAGAGCTACTTCCGGCTTTTTCTGTTTAGGTGGTACTTAGGAATCGAACCCAGGGCTTCATGCATGCTAGGCAAGCACTCTACCACTAAGCCACATTCCTAGCCTGCTGTTAAAATTTTGTAGAACCAAAAAAAAAAAATTATAGAAACTATTTGGCTTTCTATAGAAGAGATTTCTCCAATTAACATTTTTTTTGGGGGGGTCCGGTCGTGGGGCCTGAACTCTGGGCCTGGGCGCTGTCCCTCAGCTCTTCAGCTCAAGGCTAGCGCTCTACCACTTGAGCCACAG
>NW_012267242.1:1697092-1708619 GCF_000151885.1 Dipodomys ordii | reverse complement strand
GTGTGTGTGTGTGTGTGTGTGTGTGTGTGTGTGTGTGTGTGTGTGTGTAGATTGAACTCAGGGCCTGGGCACTATCCCTGAATTTTTTTTTGCTTAAGGCTAGTGCTCTACTGCTTCAGCCACAGATCCACTTCCAGCTTTTTTTTGGGGGGGGGCGCGTCCAGTCGTGGGGCCTGAACTCGGCCTGGGCAGTGTCCCTCAGCTCTTCACCTCAAGGCTAGCACTCTACCACTTGAGCCACAGTGCCACATTCGCCTTTTTTCTTTTTGCTTATGTGGTGCTAAGGAATCGAACCCAGGGCCTCCTGCATGCAAGGCAAGTGCTCTACCACCGAACCACCTTCCCAGTCCCTTCCAGCTTTTTTTGTTAGTTATTGGAGATAAGAGTTTCACAGACTTTACTGCTTGGGCTGGCTTCAATCTGTAATCCTCAGATGTCAGCCTCCTGAATAACTAGGATTACAGGTGTGAGCCACCAGCACCTGGCATTACCAATCAGTTTTGATAATACCCTGAAATTACTAAATAATTTTAAACCTAGAATTTTTAAAATCTTATTTCATAACATAGAAATTGAGAAATATAAGGGCAAAAGTATTATAATCTCTACTTCTTAATAAGCGTAGAGCAATGTTAGGTTATATTTGCAAGTGCGAATGCTTATTTGGATTCATTGATTTCTCCATAAGTTCATTTACAAAGGGAAGGTTATTGCTAATTTGTAGAATAGTTTAAAAATATTCCACAGCATTTTGAATTGCAGAGACTTCAGGAACAACTTCATTGTCAAATGTAATAAATTCTATTTTGGCCTCCCCACTCATTGTATTCTTCAATGAAGTTATAGCTTTTACTTTAAGGCTTATAACAAGGAATGCTATTTCCTCAGCAGGAAATGATAGTTAACCAGTTCATTAATTAAATCCTGTTTATATTTTTAATTTTTAAATTTGCTTGAAAGGAAGTCTTCTGCTCTCACAAAGAGAACCTTGTCAGCAATGCAATGTATGTAAGGCCTGAGACATTTTAAATATGTCAGCAATAAGTATGATTTTCCACACACTAATAACTATTTCTCATAATATAATAGAATGCATGAATCATCCTATTAAATTATTTTATAAATGTTTTCTTATTTTGAACAGTAACTTTTCATCTCTTATCCGTTAAGGTGCACTTACATTTTATAAAGTTTTAGTGTTTATTAATTAAACGTATAACCTTCTTTTGTTAACTTTAACCATTTATTCATATCAATTCAATATAATTTTGTAAATTATAAGAATTGTAATAAACTTTGTTTAGGTAGAATAAATTTGAAATCTTAAGTCTTTAGTTAAGAGGTTAATTTATCTTTGCTTGTTGTATAGTGATATGTATGTTTATTAGATTTAACATATTTAGTCATTAAGAATATGTCTGAACTAGGCACTGATGACTCACACCTATAATCCTAGTTACTCAGGAGGCTGAGATCTGAGGATAGTAGTTCGAAGCCATCACAGGCAGGAAAATCTGTGAGACTCTTATCTCCAATAATCTCAGAAAGAGCTAGAAGTAGCACTGTGCTAAGTGGTAGAGAGGTAGCCTTGAGCAAAAGAAGCTCAGACACTGTGCCTAGGTCCAAACTTCAAGCTGTAGGACCAGCAAAAAAAAAAAAAAAAAAGAATATGTCTGGATAGTTATATTTAAAACTTAACGACATGGATTAGACCAAAGTCAAGCTTCTTTGTCTAACACTTAATTATCTCTTGTTTTTTAAATATTTTAGGTTGTTGCTCAAATGATGTGGCTGATGGATCATATTTTTAAGTATACAAACTTTGGAATTGTTTCTCTAATTCATGGAGACTTCTTTATAAGACAAGTAAGTGATTAGCATTTTTATCTTTAGTGATAGCCTGGTCAAACTGATTACTGATTTTGAAATGAGGTGTAACAAGACAGAAGAACCAGTTCTGGTATATTGGGGAGCTCTTCCTTTAGATCTTTGTCTCCTAAGCATTTATTCCAACATGAATTTAAGGGTGCATAAGTAATAAGCTCCATGGGCTCGGAATGTGGCTTAGTGGTAGAGTGCTTACCAAGTATGCATGAAGCCCTGGGTTTGATTCCTCAGTACCACATAAATAGAAAAATCTGGAAGTAGCTCTGTGGCTCAAGTGGTAGAGTGCTAGCTCTGAGCAAAGGAAGCTCAGGGACAGTGCCCATGCCCTGAGTTCAAACCCCAGGACTACCCCCACAAAAAACAAAAACAACAACAAAAAAACTAATAATAACCTTATAATGCACTTGCCAAGCACCTGTGACATTTCCTGCTCTTCAGCTTCTTAGCTATATGAATTGCGCACATTACTTAAATGGCCAAAGTTTCATTTTTCACATGGAAATAATAGATAATAGATAGGAATTCTCCCGCAGACACCTGCTATGGAGAATCAAATGAAGCACTCAGAAAGAATCGTGCTTCCTACTTCATTATCATTTTGTCAGGATTACCACTGTTATTATATTATCATTATTTTTTATTTACAAAGCCTTATCATATAATACAGAAGATATATTAACCACCAGTAGAAAGCTCATTATATATAAATAAATAATAGTAATAGAAAATGTTTTGTAAATTCATACTAGGAAAAGTAAGTATATCAGATTTCTGTGAACCCAGAAAACCTTTACAGAAAATGATATTTGGCATGAATTCTAAAGAATGTAAGTATGGATTTAATGGATAATGGGGAATTAAGAAGGGTCCCAACCATGAGGAATAGTTTAGTGTAGGAAAATTAGCATAACTTCTTAGCCTGTCAGTTCTGCATTATAGTATTTCCTACACATACTGCTAGTATCACACCCTTTATTTTCTCCCAAGAGGAAAGCAATAACGTTTCTCCGCATGGTCATGCAACACTTATTTGGTGTTTATGTATTTACCATCTTGTACAATGAGTACTTCATAAATAACTAGTGCATTGAATGAAGCCTCTTCTAAAAACTACAAACTAGAAATTAGCTAGAAGTGAGTAAAAACTTCCAAGGAACACATCCTCCTTTTTCACATAGTTTCATATACAGAACATCTTTTTGTTTTTTACATACTGCTTGCTTTTGTAGACAGCAGAGCCGACCATTACAAAGCTTAGCCACTTGGGGAAGTCAAGTGGAGGTTAAGCTCCTCATATCATGAGATCTGAGAAAGTAATTATTTTGTAGTATACTATAACAGTTGATTCTGTGATAACTCTCAAGAGTCTAGAAAAGGCTAAATTATCAGTAGAGGTGCTAAAAATGAAAAATTACATATTTCATAATACTTTCCTTAATTACAATGTAAAGTTTTACATACATAAAAAAATACATAAGTATATCTGATAGAGCTACAAATTCACCTTTGAAGACCAACATTTTTCCTTTCTCTGAAGACCAACATTTTTCCTCTAATAGATTAATTATACAAATCTAAAACAGACTTGGTGCCAGTGCTCATACGTTATCCCAGCTACTCAGGAAGCTGAGGTCTGAATATTATGGTTCAAAGCCAGTCTGGGCAGGAAAGTCACTAAGTCTATTTCCAATTATCCACAAAAAAGCCAAGAGTAGAGCTGTGGCTCAAGTGGCAACGCATCAACTTTGAGCAAAAAAGCTCAGGGATAATACCCAGAGTATCCCTGAATTTAAGCTCAGGACACACATATACTCTCTCTCTCTCTCTCTCTCTCTCTCTCAAACAAAAAGTAAGAAAGTAGGGCTGGGAATGTAGTTTAGTGGAGTTTAGTCCTCAATACAAATTAATTAAGGAATTAATTCTATAATAAGCTATTGGAATTGAAAACTTCTTTTAATCTCTTAGGACTTTGCTAATAGGTCATTTTTTACAAGCCCTCCAAGAATAGTAAAAATAAAAGTATTTTGGTAACTTAAAAATTATGAGTTCAATTCAGTAAGCCAGCTAACCAGCTAATAAAATATCTTTGTTGTTTTATATTTGGGATACTAAAGACTGAACATGCACTGATTGTTTTAAGAAGGTTTTATTTATTTATTTATTTATTTAGTGGTCTTGGGGCTTGAACTCTGGCCTGGGTGCTGTCCCTCAGCTCTTCAGCTTACGGCGAGCGCTCTACCACTTGAGCCACAGTGCCACTTCCAGTTTTCTGGTGGTTTATTGGAGATAAGAATCTTACAGACTTTTCCTTCCCAGGCTGGCTTTGAAACTCAATCCTCAAATCTCAGCCTCCTGAGTAGCGAGGATTACAGGCATAAGCCACTGATGCCCAGCTTAAGGTTTTAGAATTGCCTTGTCTAGAAATTATTAGCAAGTTGATCATACTGAAAGGAAGAACTTTTATGCTGCTCAGTTATATATTTGGGGCCTTCCTCTACATTTTTCTGGGTTCCTGTATTTAATCTTCAGCCTCTTCCTACTCTTTTCCTCATAACAAAAATCTGACCCCTCAGAATGTCCTGTTAACTTTGCTTTCAGAGTTCTGCCTGAGTGTACCCACTTCTCATGAATACACTATAGTTGAACCTTGTGTCAACCACTGCAGGCCACTCTCTCTTGGAAAGCCTAAGGGTTTTTTGTCACAGATTTTGACTGCAGTGCAAATGAGATTTTAGCTTATGCATATAAAAATAAACAAGACTCAATACTTTCTGGTTCAAAACTCTGTAGAGGTTTCACAGCTAAAACTTCTTCTGACAGGTCCATTTTTATTTGGCCTCTACTTCCCTCTGCTTTGTCATCTTCTCCCACTGACTACCCTGTGCATCTCTTCAGCCTCGTTGGCCTTGGTACTGTTCTTTGAACATGTCAAGTATGTTCACACCTCTGGGCCTTCATCTTGTTTTTGTTCTTGTCACTGGAGTATTCTGCCTCTTCATACTTTCTCACAGTAGCAGCATCTTGCTCATTGTCATCTTGCAGCGGCTTGCCCTGACCACCTTGACCTTCTTTTTTTCCTAGTGCATGTCGTCAACTGAATTTACACCCTAGATTTACTACCTTCCCAAGGTCGTCAACTGCCCAAGGGCTTCCTGCTGATTCCTCTGACTCTAAAATTTGACTATACTTCTCAAATAGTAGGCATTCTGTCACTGAGTTGGTGAATGAGCAAATTGCTTTCCTTTCAGAAACAAAGATTTATTGAAGCACTAATAATGTCTCTCATTTTAGCCCCGGAGTAACAAAGAGAAGTGGAAGAGGGGGGCAGTCACTGTTCTTTCCTATGATTGGATTTTAGAAACTATTATTTCTACTTAATCTTTCAGCTTACCTGTCCTTACTGTATGTGTGTACCTTCTAGGGAAAATCTCATCGTGACCAGCAACTGCTTCTTCTCAAGAAGCACCTAGAACATAACTACAGGAACAGAAATCGAAAATGGATTGTTTTGTTTCCCGAAGGGGGCTTCCTCAGGAAGAGGCGAGAAACGAGTCAGGCATTTGCAAAGAAAAACAACTTGCCATTTCTTACACACGTCACTTTGCCAAGGTTTGGGGCCACACAAATTATTCTGAATGCACTGGTAGCACGACAGGAGAATGGAAGTCCAGCAGGAGGAGATGCGAAACAATTAGGTATGATGGCTTTTAGCATTTCAAACCTTGTAGGAATTGAAGGTTTTTCTGGAGTTCCAGAAGATGTAATTGGTTTTGAAATATAATTTTTACCAAATAGAAATAATACTCAAGGGGATAAAACTGTTAAGTTCTGGTGATTTTTATTTACGAAAGCAGTCTGTGCTTAAAATAATTTGTTCAAATAATACAGAAATGTGTAAAGTCAAAGGTGTTTTTCCTTCCCATATATCTTTACTCGGGACATATCCCACTGCAAATTAAACATTCCTAGAAATATCTATGTATTGTGAAACTCTTTCTGTGGCACAGTTACCTAGAAGTGGAATTGCTAGGTTAAAAGAAATACAGAAATAAATTGTTGGAAAAAACTATCATAGTAATGATTCATGTTTTTCACTTAATCAGTTTTTTCTGTAAAAGCTTTCTAACTTTTGTTTGCTTTTACTAGGCAATAAATTTAATTAATGACATCATTAAGCCCTTCAAAATGTTAATAAATGGATTTGTTAGTCTATTGCAAGTAATAATTTACCAAAAGGAAATAATCTGAAGTCCAGGCATTGAAATTTGTCACAGTATTAGTTGTAATATAAATGATCAGAGGGAGAATGAATAATTATTAAACATCTGTTCTGTGGAATATAACATGATCACCATAATGATGATTTTGAAAAGGTTTTATTGGCTTGGCAGAGTTCTTTTTTTTTGGGGGGGGGGGTCTGGTCATGGGGCCTGAACTCTGGGCCTGGGCGCTGTCCCTCAGCTCTTCAGCTCAAGGCTAGCATTGGCAGAGTTCTTATGCCACATTGTTAGTAGGGTGGGGAAACACACAACTCTTGTGGAACAATATCAACAAAGGCTATAAACTGTATGACAGCAGAAAAGATTCTAAAAGTATTAGCATTGTTTCTCTAAGTTGTTGCATTATGTATATTGCCCCCATTTCTTAATACTTTTTGAGTTTCTTTTTAAATTTCTGATACCAGGACTTGAATTCAAGGCCTCAGGCTTGTTCAGCTTGCTTGTTCGGATAGTACTTTACCACTTGAGCCATGCTTCCAGCCTTGTTAATTGGAGATGTGTCTCCCAGACTTTGTTGCCTAGGCTGTGATTCTTGACATCTGAGCCAACAGAATAGGTGGAATTATATGAGTAAGCCAGTAAGTAGAACCTAGTTGAATTTCCCCTTCTTTAAAGTAATTTCTTTTATGGAAAAGAATATGTAGGCAGTCATCAATAGACAAAATTGTCTTGTGAAGGTTTGCAGAAAGTGTTTGTATCAACTGCACTAGTCTTTTGAACAAGCGGAAAGCCACTACCACTATAAAAATGTAGGGAAAAGTTATAAATTAAGAAGCTGAATGATATTTTCCAGGCCTTTTTCCCTAGTTGCATTTTGTTATTTTAATATTCTTTGAATAAAATAAAGATTGAACTATTGACTCTCAAAACTACACATTAAATGGTGCTAAAAAGAGGATGTAGAAATAATGCCCATTAGATTGCACTGAGTTTTTCTGTTCATTTGTTTGTTCATTTTTTTCAAGGAACTGCTTGGCAGTCAACTATCTTTCATCATCCATTAAAAAGACAAATTGAAAGAGTCTTTTAATAGAAAAGGAAAGTTCAAAATAGCTTCACTCCAGCTGCACTGATGGAGAGACACTGGCAGTTGCCAAGCCAAAGCTGAAGGCAAAGGTCTTTCAAACAGAATTAGTCCCACTAAGGCAGACTATTGTCTAAATAGTCCGTTGGTCACTACCTTGACCTTGTGGTGTTCTAAGTCTCAAAGGAAGGGGCAAGTGTCATACCAGTTGCTTAGGAGTAAAGAAGATGGTTTTCTTTTGGAGAGACAATTTCTCTTTATAGCAAAGTAATTTATTGTTTGTTACCTTAATTTTTTAAAATTGTAGCTGTTTAGTAAAGGTCATTATTTCCGAAAACTAGTTTGACCTGTATTAGACTACTTTCTTCTTTATGTTTTGATATTCTGTATTCTGTTTTCCTTAATGTTTGTATTAGCAAGTATTGTTTTTTTGATTGTTTGTTTGTTTGCCAGTCTTGGAGTTTGAACTCAGGGCTTTTGGGTGCTGTCCCTGAGCTTCTTTTTGCTCAAGGCTAGCACTCTGCCACTTGCCACAGTGCCACTTTTAGCTGTTTCTGAGTAATTTGTGCATGGAGATGAGTCTCTCATACTTTCCAGCCTGAGCTAGTGTTTTATCCCCTGTAAATACAAACCATGACTTTCCATTTCTTGTAATATGTGATGTAAATAAATCACAGTTATCTGGTCAACTATCTGGTTATCTGGTTAGCCTATCTGGTTAACTTGAAAAGCATTTGTGTTTTATTTTATTATGAAAGTTTTCAAATAAAATCCAAAGAATTTACAGAGATTATACATAAACTGCCCAACTAGATTCTATAAGAAATTGCTATATTTGCTTTCTCACATTTCTCTCTACCCTTCTCTCCATCCATCTTGTGGGTTTGGTTTGGTTTGGTTTGGTTTTTTTTTTCAGATGTATCTCAGAGATTATCACTATGCTTTACCCAGCATATATAACTGGTAGCTTGTTAAAATCTTTACACAGAATCTGTTCCTTTAATGGTGGGGGTTGGGTTTTGTTTGTTTGTTTTTTTTTTTGTTATTTGTTTGCTTCGAGACAGAGTCTTGCTATGTTTTCCAGGCTAGCCTTGAACTCACATCTTCCCACATAGTGCTGGGATTATAGTTGTGTGCCCCTCCCCCAGCAAGTTACTTTTAAATGAGTTTTAGGTTTTTTTAAAACTTCCTTTAAAGGTTATTTTTCCTCCTTCAGAATGTTGTTCAAAAATCTTTAAAGAATTTATGGCCAGATTTTACTGTATGAAAGCAAAAAAAATGGTTCATTGATTCTTAATGTGCATTTAGATTTAGGCTTGAAAATTAGAGGGTTTTGTTGTTGTTGTTTGTTTTTGTTTTTTGGTCAGTTGTGGGTCTTTAACTCTGGGCCTGGTCGTTGTCCCTGAGCCTCTTTGTGCTCAAGGCTAGGGCTCTACCATTTAAGCTATAGTGCTACTTCCTGTGAGGGTTTTGTTGTTGTTGTTGTTATTGTTATCGTTGTTGTTAATCTCTTTGGTACTTTATTTTTTTTTTCTTTTTTCAAATCTTTGGTACTTTAAACAGAACAGTGGTTACACTTTTTTGTTGTTGTTTTGTTTTATTTTGTTTTTTTTTGTCAGTTGTAGGGCTTGAACTCTGGGTCTGGGCACTGTCCCTGAGCCCTTTAGCTCAAGGTGAACACTCCACCACTTGATCCACAACACCACCTCTGGTTTTCTGGTGGTTAATTGGAGATAAGAGTGATAAGAGTCTCACAGACTTTCTTGCCCAGGCTGGCTTTGAACCAGAATCCTCAGAGCTCAGCCTCCTGAGTAGCTAGGATTACAGGTGTGAACCATCAGCAGCCAGCTACTTACACTTTTAAGTTACAAAGGAGAGGACTAAATAGAATTTCCCCAACCCCTCTGACGGCACTTTTACTCCTTCTGAAGGACAGGAAGGCTAAAATTGGAGGAGCTTCTGACTGACTGAAATGTCTACAAATGCTTGTTTCTATTGCCCTTTCACCTAAACATTGCAGATTTTGGTGTTTGTATTATATTACATTTCATTTAGGGAATTGCTTGGTTTTGATTAGAACTCTTTTTTCATTTTTGTGATATGATGCTTTAACTTCTAACCTTTTTCTTCATAGCCATTTTTATAATAGTGACAATATACAACATTATAATAAGTATAAGTAATAGTCTATGAGTATATGGAATACTCTCATGGTACATATGTAGTAAATAATAGTGTTGTATTATTTGTTCGAAGTTCGTTCATTTTCTAATAAGAAATTTTAATTAGTTTAATTTTTTTGTTAGTACTGGGGCTTGAACTGGTGCTCTAGCTTGATTTTTTCACTCAAGGCTGGCAATCTACTACTTGAGTCATTCTACCTCTTCTCACTTAGTTGAAGATAAGAATCTCATGGACTTTTCAGCCTAGGCTGGCTTCAAGTCTCAATCCTTAGATCTTAGCTTACTGAGTAACTAAGATTACAGGCATGAGTCACCAGCATCTGGCTAGAAATATTTAATTTAAAATTTACAGTTTTAAATTTAATCATAAGTGCATTATAGAACCAGAATTCTGTTTTTTAAAGCAAAAGTTATATTGATAAACTTTTTGCTGCTCAAATAAGATATATTGTATTGTTTGTCTTAGATAGCATAAAATTTGATCCAATCTTAAATCATGTTTTTATTTGTTCTCAGAGAGCAAATCAAAAGGCCTCCAGTGGATAATAGATACAACCATAGCTTATCCCAAAGCTGAGCCTATCGATATTCAAACCTGGATCCTTGGGTACAGGAAACCAACAGTCACACATGTACATTACAGGTAAGAATTATTCATTAGTACTCACTATATATCCAGCCAATACTACCTCAGCACAGTGTAAGTTTTTAAATTATTTTGGTGGCACTGGAGTTTGAACTTGGGGCCTTGCTCTTGCCAGCTTGAATTACATCTCATGATTCATGGTTGCAGGAATGAAAATTAATCTTATGCTAAATGTTTAATATGAAACATTCATTTGTTTGAAGTAGTTTTCACCAAGTAATATAGATCTCTAAAAATGGTATTCTGCAGATACTGTGATTTCAGACACTATGATGTCAGAAATAAACATATACTCACTTGGGTTACCTAGATATGTGTTAATAGAAGTGGACTTTGTTTTGAAATGATTAATCCACATAAAATTTTCTGAGTGAGGACTGGGAATGTGGCATAGAGGTAGAGTTCTTGTCTAGCATGCATGAAGCTCTGGGTTCAGTTCCTTAGTACCACATAAACAGAAAAAGCCAGAAGTGGTGCTGTGGCTCAAATGGTAGAGTGCTAGCCTTGAGCAAAAGAAGCTCAGGGACAGTGCCCAGGCCCTGAGTTAAAAAAAAAAAAAAATGCTGAGTGAGTAAACTGATAACGTAGATATGGCTTACTCTTACATATTTTTTTAATATTTTGCTATGACCATCCTATGTGCATAAATAAAAGAAAAAATATTTATTGAGTAGTCTTGCTAGCTTCTTGAAATTTTTTTTAATGTACATTTTTGAAAGGAGTTTCTTGTAAATTTGTGAAAGTTCATATTAAAGCATGACATGGATAAGGCTTATATAGGCCATTTAGCTTTCATCTCCCTGTCAGACACCTCAGCAAAGTAACTAACTTAAAATGTGAGGAATTAGTCCCAAGGAAGATAACAGCACCCATAAAGGACACTCAAGATGAAAGGAAAATTGCTCAAATTGCATAGCCATCAATAGCAGATAGCTAGCTTGTTTTCATGTGCATCACATGTTTAATCAGCATTCTATAAGTATGTAGTTGGAAGAATATTTATATGTAAATATAAGGACAGGTTGGAGGGATTTAAAACTTAAATTTTGTAACTTAAAAGTAAATGTTAGCCAGGCATCAGTGGCTCACACCTGTAATCCAAGCTACTCAGGAGGCTGAGATCTGAGGATACTGGTTCAAAGCCAGACTGGGCAGGAAAGTCCATGAGACTCTTATCTCTACTTAACCACCCGAAAACCAGAAGTGGTGCTATTCTACCACTTCTACCAGAAGTAGAGTGCTCACCTTGAGCTGGAGAGTTGAGGGATAGTGTCTAGGCCCATAGTTCAAGACCCACAACTGACCAAAAAAAAGTAAATGTTAGCCAGGTATTGATGACTCATGCTTGTAATTTTAGCTACTCAAGAGGGTGAGATCTGGGGCTGGGAAGTTGGCTCAGTGGTAGAATGCTTGCCTTGCATGCATGAGGCCCTGGGTTCGATTCCTCAGCACCACATAAACAAAAAGAAAAAAGCCGGAAGTGGCGCTGTGGCTCAAGTGGTAGAGT
>NW_012267242.1:1631388-1693727 GCF_000151885.1 Dipodomys ordii | reverse complement strand
TGCTGAGGAATCGAACCCAGGGCGTCATGCATGCAAGGCAAGCGCTCTACCACTGAGCCAACTTCCCAGCCCCATTCTAGTCATAGTCCAGAATGGTTGTTCAGTAACTTGACAAAATAGTAATAAAATTCATTTGAGGGAATAAAGATAAGTGAAAAGGTAAAATAGGGCTGTGTGTGTGTGTGTGTATGTGTGTGTGTGTGTGTGTACTTTACCACTTGAGCAATAGCTCCACATCCAGTGTATGTGTGTGTGTGTGTGTGTGTGTGTGTGTGTGTGTGTACTTTACCACTTGAGCAATAGCTCCACATCCAACCTAATTGGTGCTTACTTGGTTTCTCTATACAAAACTCAAATATATATCCTGGATCTGACCATTTCTTTTCATCCTGTTCCTGGTTACCATCACTTCTAGCCTGTTCCAAGAAGACTGTAAGATGTCCTAAGGCTCGCCTAGTTTCAAACTTTGTTCCTCTAGCATCTACTTCCAGCATAGTATCCAGAGTAATCCGTTTGATATCCAAGTCAGATTGTGTAAGTGTTAGGCTGAGAATTTTACAGTAGCTTCCACATCTAAACTTGGGAATCTTGCAGTGGTGTGGAAAACCCTTTTTCTTCCCTTTGACTTCATGCCCACTACTTCTATTTACCTCTTGCTGTTACTGAACATGTTCATATCTCAGGGACTTCCTGCTGGCTGTTTCCTCCTCCACAAAGAGCCTTCCTTTAGAAATCTACAAGATTGATTCCCTCACTCCCGAAAATCTTCTCTCAAATGTCATCTTTTCATCGTCTTTTAAATTGTTCTTGTCCCCTAAGCCCAATGTGATCTTATATTTCTTTTTTTTTTTTTTTTGGTTGGTCATGGGGCCTGAACTCTGGGCCCGGGTGCCTTCCCTGAGCTCTTCAGCTCAAGGCTAACGCTCTACCATTTGAGCCACAGCGCTACCTCCGGCCTTTTCTGCTTATGTGATGCTGAGGAATCGAACCCAGGGCCTCATGCATGCAAGGCAAGCACTTTACCACTGAGCCACCTTTCCAGCTCTGATCTTATATTTCTTATTTTTAGGAGTTATACAAGTGATATTTAAAGTATATCTCATATAGATGAGGTACTTTCACATCTTAAATGCCAAATTCAAGTAATGAAAATGGCAGAGTGTACCATAATTAATAAATTAATCTGGGTACCTGTGGCTCACACCTGTAATCCTAGCTACTCAGGAGGCTGAGATCTGAGGTTCACAGTTCAAACCCAGCCCAGGCAGGAAAGTCCATGAGACTCTTATCTCCAATAAACCACCAAAAAAATGGAAGTGGTGCTGTGGCTCAAGTGGCAGAGCACCTGTCTTCAGCTGAAGAGCTGAGGGACAGCACCCAGGCCCAGAGTTCAAGCCCTATGACCAACCCAAAAAAAAAAAAGATGTACATTTTTCACATATTAACATCTTAAAAACTGGGGCAAATTCTAAAATCAATGTTGGAAAGCTTGTTTATAATTTAATTGGAGCTTCTGCAGGAAGTACTTCAAACAAACCAAAAGGGTTTTAAAGGTAATGTTCTTCCACCCCATCCTTGTCCCTCTGCAACAGAAAGACAGGAAGGTATTCAGCCATTGGCTATGTTGTCTCTGGGTAGAGGCTCCTACTTCTTATTATCTTATTGAGCGCTTTTGTTTTTTACAGTGTGCATTTATTAAGTCCCCAATTTTAAAAACTTAATTGGAAAATGAAATTGTCCACTCAATTTAGAATCAGGACTTAGTTGGTTGCAACCTAAGTGTTTTCATCTCATAGTTATAAAAAATTTATAAATTCACATTTAAAATGCATAACATTTAATAGATATTAAATCGATTTTTTTCTTTTAAATCAAAGATATTGACCTAGCTTAAATTATGTTCTTGGGTTTTCTTTGTAAAACTGAGCTCTTGGGGTTAACATTTATAAAACTTTTGTTGTTGTTGTTGTTATTGTGGGGATTGAACTCTGGGCCTGGCGCTGTCCCTCAGCCCTTCAGTACAAGGCTAGTGCTCTACCACTTGAGCCACAGTGCCACTTCCAGTTTTGTGAGTAGTTTATTGGAGATAAGAGTCTCACAGAGTTTCCTGCCCAGGCTGGCTTTGAACTGTGATTCTCAGATCTCAGCCTCCTGAGTAGCTAGGATTACAGGCATGAGCCATCGGCGCCCTGCTAAAATTTATATAACTTTTTTTTGTCAGTCATGGGGCTTGAACTCTGGGCCTGGGTGCTGTCCCTCAGCTTTTCAGCTCAAGGCAAGTGCTCTACCATTTGAGCCACAGCATCACTTCCAGTTTTCTAGTGGTTTATTGGAGATAAGAGTCTCACGGACTTTCCTGTCCGGGCTGGCTTTGAACCACGATTCTCAGATCTCAGCCTCCTGAGTAGCTAGGATTACAGGGGTGAGCCACCAGCGCCCAGCTTATGTAACTTTTTGATGTAAGAGTTAGAATAGAGTAAAATCAATATATAGTAAAACTCAAGCTGTTGTTTTTTGTTTTTTAACACGTTGAGAACCATGTTTTTGGTCTACTTTCCCCATTAGCTATGAATAACCCTAATGTGTCACCCACTCAAGTGGCACATTGGAACATGCTTAGAAGTTGACTACCCTCTGCAAGCTCCAGATTACTTACCTACAAATGAGAAAATCTTTGAGCATTCTTGAGCTAAAAGTGGCATTTCCCCTCTAGCAGAAGAAAACTGTCACATCCATAGTTTTGATTCTAAGCAGTGCCATCTTATTCTTTGTATTCTCAAGTGGCATTCTAGTGTGGTGTAGCTGCAAATGGTGCTGTGGCTCAGTGTCAGAATACTAGCAAAAGAGCTGGGGGACAGCCCAGAGTTCAAGCCCCACAACTTGTTGGGGGTGTTGGGGGACAAGGACTGCTAATCTAGTATGATGTAGCTTAGTCTGATGCAGTGAGCAGGGTTCCAGGGCAAGGTGCTCAGTTATCCCTGACTATGAAGCAAAGCAGAAGCCTACGTGCTATTTGCCATCTTCCTTCTAAATAACAAACTTTAAGGTCATGCAACAGTATTTCCTAGTATTATTACAGGTTTGCTACCTATAGAGTCTCTGGAAATGTCTGCCTTCGTTTATTCCTTCTTTTAAAAAATAGATAAAAGTAGGGGCTGGGAAGGTGGCTCAGTGGTAGAGCGCTTGCCTTGCATACTCAAGGCCCTGGGTTCGATTCCTCAGCACCACATAAGCAAAAAGAAAAAAGCTGGAAGTGGCACTGTGGCTCAAGTGGTAGAGCGTTAGCCTTGAGCTGAAGAGCTGAGGGACATCGCCCAGGCCAGGAGTTCAGGCCCCACGACCGGACCCAAAAAAAAAAAAAAGATAAAAGTTAACATCTGGTTTTCTGAATTCTGTTTTCAGATAACACAGTGGTTTCTAAAGCATTTGTAATGGTTCTAGTGGGGATCTATATAGCTGTTCTGGTTTAGTATTGAAGATTAGGCCTAAGCAGCTTACCTTGGGATAATGGCTCAGGGTAAAACAGTGGGGAAATGAATGCTGGGAGATATTCTGAAATATTATATTTGATGGAGTCTGTCCTCGGTCAAAAGGTGTTTTGTTTTTTTTTTTGTTGCTTTTTGTTTTGTTGTTGGTGGGTGTTTTTTTTTTTGATACAAGTAGTTTCTGGATTGCACAGCTATTCTTTTCTAACTCTGATAGTGTCAGTTCACTAAGCCCATGGTATCAATGACTATCTACAAGTGGTACCTCATAAAGTTTTATGCCAGCAGATTAATGTCAGTTTAGTCTGGGGGGAGGTAGTCATAGTGGGGTTTGAACTCAGAGCTTTGTGCTTATTTGGCAAGCATAGTCCCATTTGAGCCACTCTTAACACTGTCAGTTTAATTCAGTTCAGCAAAAGTGAGTTACCATTAAAGACCAGGCACTGGCTTTTACATTGGGTATGCAAAGATGAGTATAACAGTTGACTACAGGAAACAAACACTTAAGAAAATACAGAGGCCATAAAATAATAAATATAATCATAGTCATAGTTAAGAAGGACCAAGTGAGCACAGAGAAAGAAGTTGTTTTTTTTTTTCAGAGAATAACTTTTTTTTTTGGGTCGGTTGTGGGGCTTGAACTCTGGGCCTGAGTGCTGTCCCTGAGCTCTTCAGCTAAAGGTGAATGCTCTACCACTTGAGCTACAGTGCCACTTCCGGTTTTTCTGGTGGTTTATTGGAGATAAGAGTCTCCTGGAGGGCTGGGAAGGTGGCTCAGTGGTAGAGTGCTTGCCTTGCATGCTTGAGGCCCTGGGTTCGATTCCTCAGCACCACATAAGCAAAAAGAAAAAAAGCCAGAAGTGGTGTTGTGGCTCAAGTGGTAGAGCACTAGCCTTGAGCTGAAGAGCTGAGGGACAGCGCCCAGGCCCAGAGTTCAGGCCCCACAACCGGACCCCAAAAAAAAAAACAAAATAAAACAAACAAAAAAAGAGTCTCTCGGACTTTCCTTCCCGGGCTGGCTTTGAACCGTGATCCTCAGATCTCAGCCTCCTGAGTAGCTAGGATTACAGGTGTAATCCTAGCCACTGGCGCCCGGCTTCAGAGAATAACTTTTTGAACAATTGTTATTATAAAAGTCATATACAGAGGGGTAACAGTTAAAGTCAGTTAAAGAGGAGAAGGAAGTTTTAGTTGTCTAATCGAGGAGGAAGAGGAATGAGAAAGAGAAGAAATGGTAGAAGATACGCAGATACTTACCTTCCATAGCAGGAATCAGTGAGCACATTTGCAGTGGGATCATCTCTAAATAGTAACACTCATATGTTATTAAGCTAGATGGAAGCAAATAGAAAAAGATACTGTTAGAAGAACGGGATTGCATCTGACATACAGGGATCTAGGAAGGAAAAGAAAAGGGAAACTACTTTTTCATTGCCTATCATAGTATACTTCGCTTTTTGAAAATTATGCAGTGTTACTTAGTTTAAAATGTTTTTAATTGTTAGCTCTTTTAAGCAAAACTCAAGTGATACTTTGTTCCATAATCTGTGCCATAAATGAACACAAAATATTCATTTAAACTCATATAATAGTTCTTTAAACTCTTTATACAACACTTGCCATATTTGGTGGCTTATTTCTTTCATCACTTTGCTCTCGTACTAATCTTTTGAAACCAAGAATTGATTATCCCAGCATCTCCATCTATGCTTGGTTCCTTATGTGTAGTTGACACATTCGAATTTAGAGTTTAATTAGGTTTTTTGGCTCATATTTTGGTACCTTAATGGCTTAAAATTCAAATATTCTAACTTGAATATAGAGAGTGCCATCTAATCATTGTTTTACATCTTTTTTGAAAGTGTAATTTCGTCTAGTACTTTAAATCAAATTCTATGGATTTTGGTGAGATAGTCTGTTAAATTCACATTTTATATTACTGGTAGTACAATTTTTTGTTTCTCAAAAATGAGGAGCTATTTTCCATTTGTTTAGCTATTGGTATTCTTAAGGTTTATTTCTTAGATTTATTTCTTTAAACCTGCTAATAACACTTCTTATTTGATTCCAAGAGAACTCCCTGATATTCACTACTTTTGTTCCTTTATTGTATTAGAGGATTATTCATTTTAATATTTTAATCCTAGAGTACACAATATTCAGTTATAGAAGTAGATTGCTCTTTTTTAAAAAGTGAAGATGATAGAAAAGTTTATTAAAAGAGCAGTGGTGCCCTAAGCACCCGTGGCTCATGCCTGTAATCTTAGCTACTCTGGCAGCTGAGATCTAAGAATTTGTTCAAAGCCTGCTCTGGTAGGAAAGCCCCTGAGTGTCTTATTTCCCGTTAGCCACCAAAAATCTGAAAATGTAGCTGTGGCCTAAGTGGTAGAGCTCTTGAGCTGAGCTGAAAAGGCCCTGTGTTCAAGCTTCAGTATTGGCAAACACACACACAAAGTAGTATGCGTGCTCACGGGCACACGCGCGCGCGCACACACACACACACAGATAAGACACACAGCAGTATGTCATAGATATGCCACAGGGAAGACAGCCCAAATCAGCCATCTTGTACTATCTTTATTGTCTTCCTCCTTAAAGAGCTTGCTTGGCCTTAGGTTAAATAGTGAGAATTGAAATCCTTTAAAATGATTTTCAGAGTAGTGGTCTTAATGTAGAGATTTAGTGCCTAGTCCTTATTTCCTCATTCTTTGTTTCTTCTTATTGTCTCATTCTTCGATCCTTCCTACTTTTTCATTCTTTTGTAGCCCCTTACCCCCATTTATTTGTTGATTTTGGCTTATCTACTTATCCTACTCTCTGCAAGTTCTATGGGTCACAGTTCCCTGATTCTGCTTTTTGAAAAAGATTGCTTATAAGAATAAGCATTTGGTCTGCTGTCCTGGCTATTTCTTAGTCAAAAGAATATCCATACTATTCTGGTCAGACAGCAGTTAGGTTTTCAGTCCAAACCAAAAGTCCTGTTTAATTCAGCCTTTATTTTAATGTTAACTTTTTCCTCATAAGGATATCTTAAATATGATGGTTCTTGTTAATGTATCATTCAGTTAGTTAGGCCTGATTTTATATTGATAGGAACCAAGTTAATCTTACATATTTCAAAACATGCTGTATGTATTATCTGATGTGATTTTAAATATTTATCTCAAGGTGGGTGCCTGAGACATCTGTAATCCTAGCTACTCAAGAGGCTGAGATCTGAGGATTGCTGTTCAAAGCCAACCTGGGCAGGAAAGTCCATAAGATTTTATCTCTAATTATCCACCATAAAACTGGAAGTGGTGCTGTAACTCAAAGTAGTGGAGTGCTAGCTTTGAGTAGAAATATTTCACAGCCTCCAGCTCCTGAGTTCAAGCCCCACAACAGACTTATATATACATATGTGTGTCTGGGTCTGGGTCTGTGTGTGGGTATATATGTATATATCACTTTTATAAAGAGTGCCTACCTATTCTGTGTGTTATAGCTTAAGGACTATTTAGACTAGAAAATATATATAGAGAACAGCTAGATCATTTTTTATCTAAAAGTAAAAATTCAGTAACTTATGGCGCATTCACTTAAAAAATAAGTGGTAGAGTGCTAGCCTTGAGCGTTCAGGGACAGTGAGTATATCCTGCATCAAGCCCCCTGACTGGCCAACAAAAAGAAAAAGGAATCCATTTTTTTCATTTAATTTTTAGCTTTAAGATACATAACCTTGTGGCCATGATCTCAGGATCCTCCTGCCTCAGCTTCCCACAGAGCTGGGATTATAAAACACATCCCTTAGTCTAGTATCAGGACAAAGTTCATTGACCTTTTAAGAGCATTTAAATTGGAACAAAGAGAAAGAAACAAATTATTGAATTTCCTATTCCCAGAATTGTGGTTGTTAATAACTATGGGGGACTTAATTCTGGCTAGTGTCAACCTCATTCATACATGTTCAGAGCTCATTCAGAGACTTGTATAGTGTTTGTACTCCACTCTGTCTGACCTTACTCCTTTGGAGATTCCTAGATTTCCAGTTGCTATTGTTACCCTAATCTCTTGTCTTCCTACTTGTTAACCAATAAGACTTACACAGGGTTCTGTATAAGTTTTGGCCTCCCTAAATGGTCCTAACTAAGAACTATTCTCAGGTGAAAAGCTGTAAAAGGCCTTCCTGTGCTGACTCACCTCCAATACCTGCCTACTTTTAGTGACTCCCAGCTCAGTTTACCCAGTAGTTGTGTCTTACATTTTTTGTCTAGAATTTACCATTATAGTAACCCTCTCGTATTTTAATAGATATTGAAAGTCACAGGAAGGACCAGGCATGGTTGCTCACTAACTTCGCAATCTTAGCCACAGGGGAAGTAGAGATCAGAAGGTTTGCTGTTTGAGGCAAGCCCAGGCAAATAGTTAGCAAGACTTCATTGGAATCAATGAACTAGATGTGGTGGCATGTACCTGTCATCCTCCAGTGATGGAGGAGACTGGAGGTAGAATGATTGCCATCTGAGGCCAGTTCTAGGTAGAAACAAGAGAGCGACCTGAAAACTTAACTAAAGCAAATAAGGACTGGGAGCATGAGGCCCTGAGTTCAAGCCCCAGTACTGCTAAAACATAAAAACAGACAAAGTTATGAGAGTTACAGCTCAGTCTTCAATTTCAAGAGGTAAGAGAATAGGCTTTGCTCTTAAATATGCCTTTGCTCACTTCTCTGGCCTTTTGCTTTCAGTAGTATTACATGGTACCAACTGATTACACAAGCACAGGCCTGATAGTCACACTGTAGTGCTTAATTATAAGGTGCTTATCTCCATGACTCAGAATGTTTTTATTTAATCAAGATGAAAGTTGAGATGAAAACATAAGACAGCTATAATCTTAAAGAGAATGAAAAGGACTCACAGATGGGTCCTCTTTGTAGCTTCAGATCCTCAGATTTCAGCCTCCTGAGAAGTCAGGATTTTAGGCATGAGCCACCCAGCTTCTTTAAGGTCTTCAATTATAGAATTCTATCATCTGTGAATAGGGATAATTTGACTTCTTCCAAGTGTGAAGCACTTGGAGACTATGTTTGTAAAAAAGGAACCTATCTGTATTTTTCCCCCCTTGGCCATTTCTAGGGCTTGAATGCAGGGCCTGGACTCTGTTCCCAAGGCTTCTTTTGCTCAAGGCTAACCTTCTAACACATGAGCTACAGCTCCACCTCTGGCTTTTGGTAGTTTACTGGAGATAAGGGTCTCACAGACAGATGTTCCTGCCTAGGCTGGCTTTGAACCATCATCATCAGATCTCAACCTCCTGAGTAGCTAGGATTACAGGCACTCAGCCTAAATGGGTTTTTTAAAGGTGGAAACTCACAAGGAAGAAGAGAACATAAGGGAAGCCACTGTCATCAGTCCTTAGGAAGCTGGCAACAAAATTCTGAGCCCCATGTGGGGAACTGGGAATTCACACTGTAGAGCTTCTGAAAGGCTGGCCACATCAATACCTGTGGACATAGGGTTAAAAGTGCTACTAAACTTTGGGCAGACTGGTCAAAATATGCTCTGGAAGAACTCTGATCAGAATTCAGATCCTGCACCTTGCAGCTGGCTAATTCTTTCCCTGGCCTGGCAAACACTGAAGGCTTCCTGCAGAGTAGGAAATAGGAACTCTGTGCTGAGGAGTCACAGGCCTTGCTGAGGCCCAGGTCCCCATTGGTGAAGGGATGTCAGTGTGCTGAGTGCTGACATTCCCAGCCCTCTTATTTCTCTGGCCACAGGAAAGTTTTACCCTCTAGTGAGAAATGGATGCATTTAAGAATAAAAAAGACAGGCTGGGAAGGTGGCTCAGTGGTAGAGCGCTTGCCTTGCATGAATGACCCTGGGTTCGATTCCTCAGTACCACATAAGCAGAAAAAAAAAGCTGGAAGTGGCACTGTGGCTCAGGTGGTAGAGCGCTAGCCTTGAGCTGAAGAGCTGAGGGACAGCGCCCAGGCCCAGAGTTCAGGCCCACGACTGGACCCAAAAAATAAAAAATAAAAAAGACTATTTGATATGGGCCCTCCAGATTGCCCTCAGCGAGCTCATGGTTAGCAGGCCCCACACACTCTGAGAACCTTGAATTAGCTGTTTAGCCTTACATCTGCAACTGTGAGAAAGCAACGAAGAATTACTGGTATTAGCAATCTAATACCAGCATTAGATTTCTCTGAAAGCAAACAGAGGAGGTAACTTGGAGGAACAGAGGCAGTATGAGGAAAGGATAACTTCCAAAAATTCCAATTTTAACCCTCTTCTTTACTTTTGTGAATATTTAAGTTTTTTCTGTTATAGTTGTAAAGACTTCTTGTAACAATAAGAGACTGCAACAATAAAACAAAAATAGCATACTATAAAAATGGAACATGAAAGAGCTCTTAGAAATTAAAAATACAATAAAAGAACATGTCAATAGGAGGTTTAGAAGTTAAATAAGAAATCTTCCATAAAGGAAAACAAAAAGACAGCAATGGAAGAAAATGGTTTCTAACCCTGAATCCTATATCTAGCCAAATTATTAGGCAGCCAAGGTTGAGGACTGTGTTTGTGAATTTTAACAAATACCTGATATAGATACTTGTTATATATAATTATATATAATTTATAAAGAGAAGAAGTTTCTTTGGCTTACAGTTCTACAAGTTTTAGTCAAGATGAATTGGCCCTGTTATTTTGGGGCTTGTGATACCATGGTCAGAGTGTGTAGTGGAGCAAAACTACTCACCTCAGGTCAAGGAGCAAAGAGAGAAGAGGAAGCTGGGACCCCACACCTACTTCAAGGACACGTCCTTAATAACCTAAGAACATCCCAAGAGCCACCATCTTTTAAATGATTCACCGCCTCCTGATAGCTAGCTCCTCCCTGAGGATTGATCCTCTCACAATATTACTGTTTGGGGAGCATTTAAGATTCAAATTACAGAAATACAGGGGGAAATGGCAGTAGCAGACATGTAAGATTTGAAATAACCTTTCTCAAAGAATTTCTGGAGGATATGTTCCATGAAATGAGGAGGGAAAAAGGAAGACTGAGGTTTGGGGAACACTGTATCCATTTCAGGAGTGTAGCATATCAGGATGATAGTGATGTCACAGAATGAAAATGGCAAGCATCAAATCCAGTCTTCATGGCATTTTAAGATAAAAATTTTTAATCATAGTTCTGCATGTTTATTTATACATTCTCACCAGCCGCTTTCATTACTACAGAAAGAACTAGTAGCTATGACAGAAACCAAATTGTTCAACATCTAAAATCTGCCTAGCCTTTCAAACAGTCCGTGATCTAGGCAACTGACAGAGCTTATGGTGGCAGTAGTTGCATGTATATAGAAAATGAAGCAAATGGAAAGCAACATAAATGACTAATCTAGGGAAAATAAAAATTGGGCAAGAGGACAAAGTAGCCAGGATTTACTTCATGGCTTGGCTCATCTGTGTGATTATGCCTAGATTTTGATATTACAAAACAGCTAAGATTGAGCTGACTGAATTAACTATACAACTGTGCATGTGAATAGGAAAAGGAAGCAATTTGATTCTTATCTTTCATTATCAGGAAGTCAAACCATTAAAACAGAAGGAACATAATCATAAATACCAAGGTAATCATTTAAAGGAGGTGAGAATCGATTCCCCTAGGGAGAGAGAAACAAAAAGAAGGGAAAGACTGCCATTTTTCATATACATTTTTTGCAGATTTTTTTTGGGGGGGGTCCGGTTGTGGGGCCTGAACTCTGGGCTTGGGCGCTGTCCCTCAGCTCTTCAGCTCAAGGCTAGTGCTCTACCACTTGAGCCACAGTGCCACTTTCGACTTTTTTCTTTTTGCTTATGTGGTGCTGAGGAATCGAACCCAGAGCCTCATACATGCAAGGCAAGCGCTCTACCGCTGAGCCACCTTCCCAGCCCCCATCACTTCCGGCTTTTTTTCTGCTTATGTGGTGCTGAGGAATTGAACCCAGGGCCTCTTGCAATCAGGGCAAGCGCTCTACCGCTGAGCCACCTTCCCAGCCCAATGCAGATTTTTTTAAAAGCTACATGCTTATGTCTTTAATAAAGAAAAAAAATAGAGAAAAAGCTGCCAATAAATTGAAAAACACAAAAACCTCATAGTAAATAACACTCATACTGCCTCTTTTCCTCTCACTTCATTGGTATCATTAATGATCACATTCATATTTCCTGTTGAACTAGGACATGGTCCCAGAGTCTTTAGAATAGTGTCCCAAAAGCCACTCCCAGTCAGTAAAAGTTGTCTTAGCTGGACATGATGGTCATGTCTGTAATCCTGGCACTTGGAAGGTAGAGGCAGGAGGATTGCAAGTTTCAAGCCAGCGTGTGCTAGATAGATGGTAGTGGCTCAAGCCTATCGTCTGAGCTACTTGGGAGGCTGAGGTCTACACAATCATGAATTAATGCAGCCTTTGCAAAAGTCTGCAAAACTCCTATCTCAACCAATTAAAAAACTGATCATGGTAGCACACACCTATCATCCCAGCTACACAGGAAGTATACATAGGATCACAGTACTTGTTGACCTGAGCATAAACATGAGACCAATTTAAAAAATAAAAAGAATTGGGGCAGGGTGTCAGTGGCTCATGCCTGTAATCCTAGCTATCAGGAGGCTGAGATCTGAGGATCCCAGTTCAAAGCCAGCCCAGGCAGGAACATCAGTGAGACTCTTATCGCCAGTTAACCACCAGAAAACCAGAAGTGGTGCTGTGGCTCAAGCGGTAGAGTGCTTGCCTTGAGCTAAAGAGCTCAGGGACAGCACCCAGGCTCAGAGTTGAAGCCCAACTACTGACAAAAAAAGTGGGGCTTGGGGGTATAGCTCAAATAGTAGAACATCTACCCAGGCAAGCAAAAGGTCCTGAGTTCAAACCCCAGTACTGAAAAACAAAAAGTAGTCTATTCGTGAAATATATAATTAGTAAAAGCCACTAATTTGGGCAGATTTCATTTGGTTCTCAGACTTTCCCACCAAGTAATGCCAAGATGCATTATTTGATCTAGCATTTCACTAAATGACTGAGCATGTACTCATTTAGCTACATTTAAATTTTTATCTCTTCTATATACTGCTTATTCATAACTCCACAAACATACGAGACATAATTATTCCTAGTAATTATTCATTGACAGCACAATTTAGTTTGTTTGTTTTGTTTTGTTTTTGTTTTTTGTTGGTCATGGGGCTTGAACTCTGGGCTTGGGCGCTGTCCTTGTGCTCTTCAGCTCAAGGTGAGCGCTGTACGGCTTGAGCCACAGCGCCACTTCCAACAGAGCACAATTTAAAAGTATGCTTTTCAGCACCTAACACAAAATATGAGACTGAATGTTTTTTTATGAATGTATAAATGACTGCTGTGTAATCAATAACTTCAAAAGGTCAGGAGGCCCTGAGAAGCTGAAGAAGCTAACTCTTACAAAAGCACAGTTGGAAAAAAAAAAAAAAAAGCACAGTTGGCTAGTAAGTTTATTCAGCTTTTTATCATCAAAGCTAATGTATGGTTCTGAATGATTTCCACTTCTGAATTAAGGGCAAATTTACCCTTTATTCCCCTCTTAATAGGATCTTTCCAATTAAAGATGTACCTCTGGAGACAGATGATCTTGCCAATTGGCTCTATCAACGGTTTATTGAAAAAGAGGACCTCTTATCACATTTTTATGAAACAGGTACACAGTCTCTTCTGTTTACATGCATTTGTGAAGTTACTAGATATTTCAAATGTATGCATTGAGAGAACCTTTTTCTTTCTTCAAAATTCTGTCGATATCCTAAAAGAAATCAGAATATTTTTATAGTTAAGATTTTCTGTTTAGAATTTCTGTAAAGATAAGTTTATGTTAAATGTATTTATGTTCTTTATTAACCTGTGGGCAAGGACCATGTGACAAGTGTGATGTCACATACTAGATCTCATTCAAGAGGCTACACAAGAAGGAACAACAGTCTGCAGGTTACAATCATTCTTACCCCATTATGTGAGGTGTTTTATGAAGTAGTGATAACATCCAGTCTAATCACTGTACTTGATTATTAGTGTCATTTGCGATCATTTTTGTTTATTTGTTTTTGCCAGTCCAGGAGCTTGAACTCAGGGCTTGGACACTATCTCTGAGCTTCTTTTGTTCACGTGTAGTACTCTGCCACTTGAGCCACAGCACCACTTCTGGCTTTTTCCGTTTCTGCAGGTGCTGAGGAATTGAATTCAGGGCTTCCTGGATGCAAGGCAGACATTCTACCACTGAGCCACCTTCTTAGCCCTGTGGTCATTTTTTAAAATGCTTTTTTGAAAACAATTTTGAGGAAAGATTTGTCACATGGTTTCAGAGGTCTCAGTCCATTGCTTTGGGCCAGTGGCCTGGGACCAGGCAGAACATTATTTTAGTAGATATGTGACATAGTAAAGCTGCTTACCTCCTGGTGGCTAGAAAGCAAAAACAATGAGGGGCCAGAGTCCCAATATCCATTCAAGGTGTTACCCTGCCCCACTAGTAAACTCAATTCTTTCATTACATCCCATTTCCTAAAGGTTGCATCACCTTCCAGTAGTGCCACAGGTTAGCTTCTACTGGTGTGGGGAATAGTTCAGAGCCAAACTGTGAATGCTGCTGCTGACTCCTAAAAACTCAAGTCCATCTCATAATCAGCCTCTAATCTATCTCTGTAAGTCCCCAAAGTCTTAGAGTTTCAGCATTACTCAAAAATCCAAACCAAGTCTTTTGTGAGCCTCAAGGTAAACTTAATTGTGAGCCCAGCTGCAACAATTTCAGTCTGTGGTCACTTGATCTCTGAAGATCATGGCGAAAGACACAAGGTAGAGAGAAGCTGCTTACTTTATAGCATCTGGGAAGCAAAAAAAAAAACTTTACATGAGGAATAGTTTTTTCTTAAATTTTCGTGGATACAGTCTTTTTCTCCCTGGGAAGGAAATCATGTCTATCTGAAACTCAGTTCTATTCTATCTTCTCAATATTTCATGAGTACTACAATGAGAAAAACATGAGGGGAGGTGGAAGAAGAAAGGAAAGAAATAACATTGGTAGAATGCCAGAGACTTCCAAAGTGCTTTGAGGAACTGCTGTGCTGTTAGGCCTATTTTTCTAGCAACTAAAGGGGATGAAAAAGTAAACAGAGGTATCTTGGATCTCAGGATAACCATTGGTTACACAGATTTGACTGAAGGGCTGAGAAGGCATGAGATAAGAGACCTGCATGTTCTCTCTCCTTTTTAATCCTCAGTCACTTGTCTTGTGATATTTAGCCTAAATTATTGTAGCAAGAGTAATGGAATAACGGAAGCCTCTTTTTTTTTTGTAGGTCATGGGGTTTGAACTCAGGGCCTAGCTGATCTCCCTGAGCAGTTTTGCTTCGGGCAAGCACTCTACCACTTTGAGCCACAGTGCCACTTCCAGTTTTCCAGTGGTTAGAGTCTCATGGACTTTCTTGCCTAGGCTGGCTTTGAACAGCAAACCTCGTATCTCAGCCTCCTGAATAGATAGGATTTCAGCCCTCATGCCCAGCTTGGAAAACTCTTTTTAAGAATGCTATTTTCAGGCTGGGAATGTGGCTTAGAGGTGGAGTGCCTACCTAGAATGCATGAAGCCCTGGGTTTGACTCCTCAGTACCATGTACACAGAAAAAGCCAGAAGTAGCACTGTGGCTCAAGTGGTAGAGTGCTAGCCTTGAGCAAAAGTAGTTCAGGGACAGCTCCCAGATTCTGAGTTCAAACCCCAGGACTGCCCCCCCCCGAAAAAAAGAAAGAAACAAAGCTATTTTCATATTAGATCTTGAAATCCTAAAGTGCATGCTAAATTACTTGCAAGAAGCAAATCCCCTTGTGAATCAGCTTACCCTGGGGGATTATTAGCAAGGACAGACTGAATGCTGAACAGTGTTAAAGATGACCTTCATAAGTTTGCTCTGAAGTGATCTAGTTTTCCTTTCAGAAGAGAATTCAGACATGTCTAATTACTTTGTATTCCCCTTTTTTGTTACTAAGATATATTTAATAAATCATATTGCCTCTTGAAAAGGTCAGTATTATATAAGTACTTTTCAGGACCAAAATAAATCTAACTTGTATATAGAGGAATTAGTATAAATTTTGCTATTTCAGAAAGTGTTTGATGTCGATTTTACTGATCTGTGGAACTCTGTGGAACTCTGTAGGGATCCAGTGGACATATAAGACAGGCAACTAGAGTCCTGGTTCTCATGCAGATTTTATTCCATTGGTAGACAGGTGGTAAACAAGGAGAGAGGCAGAGACAGAGACAAGAGACCATTACACATTGGGGAAAATGCCAAGAAGGAACTGAAGCTGGACAGGAGAATGGAAGGGCTCAGGGGGTAGGCATTTTTCTGGTGTGGGATGGATGCCAGTGATCCAGCCATTTACTGAGAAGGAGAGTAATAAAGCAGAGTAATAAAGTCAAGGGCCAGGATATAAGACAAGGATACACAGCTTAGACTAAATCTCTCAAAAGCAATGAAAAATCACAGAAAAACACAAGTGTAATTAAAATAATCTTCAACTTTTATTCCAGGATACCTGCCACCACAATAAAACAAATTTCTATCCTATCTTTTAGGAGCCTTTCCACCTCTCAAGGGCCATAAAGAAGCTGTTTCCAAGGAGATGACCCTCAGCAACATGTGGATATTTCTCATACAGTCTTTTGCGTTTTTGTCAGGCTACATGTGGTACAACATCATTCAGTATTTTTACCATTGCCTATTTTAGAGATTGACTTGGACTTGTCAAGGTCACCATAGGAGTTCAGACTTTCATAAGTGTGCATTATTTTACATGTGCAAATCAAAATACTATCAAAAAAGCAAAGGAAATTCAATGGATGGATTAATGTTTATCCCCCTTTGGGATATTTTAAAACTCCACTAAAATGAAGATCAGTAATATAATGACCTGCTAATAATATATTTTAAGAACTTGCCATGTTTTAAAGAGATACACTCTACAATATATTTAAGGAAACATCCTATTTGGAGAAGAAGAAATCATAAAATCATCCTAGAAGACATCGAAAGAAACTGTTGCCACCAGATACACTTGGTCATGTAGTGCAGGCTCAGAAGTGGGCTCACCCCTCTTAGCTAGTAATCTCCATCAGAGCAGTGCTCCACAGCGCCCTCATTTCACTACCCACACTGTGGTTCTAGTAGTCTGAGAAGAACAACTGGGCACCTCCTGAAGACTGGTGTCCTGGCCATTTGTGGTAGCAGACTCCAGTCCTCGACACGGGACAGAAACCCAGTGTTGGCCTTCTTGAGGACGGGGCGGTGTCCACTGAACACCTGTGTTCCTTCAGAGGCCAGCTCAGTCCAGCACCATGTTTACATGCACTAGTGCTCTCCCTTCTGCTGTGGCTATATCACTGAATTTCTCTTTCTGTTCAGAAGGCATATCACAGACTGATAGTTGTATTTTACAAAATGCGTTTTTATCAGATGTAGACATAGCAAAAGAGTCACGAAGCCCACAAACAAAGGGAAGCCTCGTCATCAGTGAGCTGCTCCCAGGAGGCTCTCCTGTCCTCATCTGTGCCCCAGATGCGCTCCCGCACCACACTGTGTTGGTCACCTTCCTGACCCCATGCCCTTTGTAGCGGGAAACTTTTTCACATCTTGACATACATAGTAGCAGTAAATGTAGTTGGGGATAATTGAAACAAAACCTTCAAATGATCAGCTTAAAGGAAAATAGACTAGTTTATTAGGAATATAAGAGCCTGAGCCAGACATCCATTAGCTTAGAGTGGTGACAAGGTCTTGTGAGCACCCCAGAACTGGTGCAGAGAGCAATGTGTTTTGTTATTACAACAAGCAGCTGGCCGCTCGGGGCGGTGTAACCAAGGGGAGACCGGCACAAAAGTCTTCTCAGTCTTTTCCAGTTGTACAATCTGTACAAGAGGGTAAAGCCAAGGTTCTATTATTTCTAGAAAACTTTTTTTAAAATTTGTCATTGTGTTCATGTGATTTACCTCATAGGAGAACCAAACTTCACTAAAAGTTCAGGCCCTACATCAGTGTTTAGGTAGAGGATTTTGTTTTTGTTTTTGGCTTAGGATTGTAAAACTGTTAAGATCGAAGAATAAGTCAGTGGTAGTTTTCTGTGATGTAAGCACTATAGATCCCCGTTACCAACTAATCACATAAATAACAATTCTGAGAAGTAGACTGTTGAACAAAAATAAAAGCTAATGTTCTCTGTTCTAAATAAACCAAAAGAAAAATCTGAAAAAAATGTGAATTTTCCCCCAGTTATGTGGGAAAGCTAAAGCAACACCAAATAAACTCTTCCAGCGGCTTCATCTTTTAAGATAACTCAGAGAATACATGAGAGAGAATGATTCATTAACTGAAAATACCTCATTTAATATTATACCACTACTGTCAAAATGCAGAATGTTTGGTTTGGGAACAGTTGTTATTAATTCAGTTTTGGGAAGTCAGCACATCATTATGTATTCTACAATGAATGAATTTGTGAAAAGTCTCATTTAGAGGTATCAGTGATGATAGAAAGCCAAAGAGAAGCTGTACAATGGGTTGTTTTTTTTTGAGACCAAACACTACTCAGTATGAATTGAAGTTGATCATTTGAGGCATTAGCCATCTGGGGGAGAAGTTACTCACTGTCAAGTATAGCATGTACAGTTCTAGCTAATAGACTATTTCCTCATTGCAAAGGAGACGACAGGGTAGAGTGGTCAGTTGTCTAATCCAAAAAATAGTGCGTATGTGCATAAACAAATGTGGCATTGGGCCACCTTTGCCACTGCTGTGCTCCAAAGGAACATGATATTGTTAAATATACTGTATGCGTTAGACACACTCTCCTGTTAAGATGCTTTACATTTCAAATGCAGTGTCATTTTCACAGTCTCTAAAATGATCGATAGATTTGTGAGTTACCTTTTGAAAATAGATCCATGATTTGTAAATAGATGTGCATTTGACTGTCCTGCCCCTCTTCAATTCTTTCTGAAAATATTTGCAAAATATGTTTGAAAGCATTGATAGTGCTTTCCTTCTTAGTAACTGGAATTCACCTGCTTGCACTAAGACATGTAAAGAAAGAATCATGTTCATTTATGGCAATCAGGGGCAGCAGCAATATGCCACTACACAGAATTGAATAAAAATACCTATCTGCGCTTTCTTTGTAAAGTGAAATGAAAGGAGCTTATGCTTTTGTTCTAAGTGTGTTGGGGGGATGCCTATGTCAGTTTTATACCAGTGACTTATTAGAAATCTCAGCATTGCAGGCTCAGTTGGACTTCCTAGATTCCCACTACAGACAGGTCGAGAACTCCCTACCAGAATCTAGTATCAGCCAGTCATAATAGAGCATCTGCTCAGCCACAGTAAGGTCCAGTGACTCCAAAAGTGACCAAGCCAGTAGCTCACTCTTAGCTTCAAAATGATTGGTGTTGAAATATATGATAGAGAAACGTATACACAATGAAGCTAAAGAAAAGTCAAGGTAGAAAATGTTTGGGGTGGGCAAAATTGCTGAGAATATACGATAGCTGTGAATTCAGATCTGTCATGTTATTCAATCTCTTATGATGTTACAACTAATTCTTAATTTTCCACAGTAAAGGAATTAAGGATTACTGCATACTTATTACTGGTTAGTTAATCCAGTAGTAGTAAGTCATAGGAAAGCCAAAAAAAATTCTGTGTAGAAGTGTGAATTTTCGCTCATTTTTTCCTTGTAGGGATGCTTACTAATATAATTTTTTTCTGATTTTTTCCATTGGATCAATGAGAGAATTGATTGACTTCTTTTGCCTATGTATTTATGATTGTGTTAATGAATAAGTGAAATGACATGGAAATACAGACTGCTATCAGGAAGAGGAAGTACCAAAACCTGAGTAACCCCTGGGCTGGAAAAGGCATCCCTGAATAATCAAGAGCTGGTTGGAGCTAAAATTGTTTTGAAAACGAAATCTTCAGTTCTCTAGCATAAAACCTCAGAGCATCATTCTAGTGTTGAAAATATAACTTCATTCTTGACTTTGGTTGATCACTTCTTGTGGTTTTGTCTTAGTCATGTTTTTTGACAATCACTTCTGAAAAAACTCTTCTGAACTACTTGGTCCTGGTTATAATCTTAGAAAGTAGTCTTTGATCATAGTCTTGTTGTATATTCTTTTTTATATTTAAAAAATGTTTTATTTGCACTACTGAATAGGAAGAGTGAACTGTTTCTGTTGTTCTTTTTTTGAGGTCACTACAAGGACTTCACTCCAGAGTTACCGTTATGAGTGTATTCAACTCTGGTCCACAGTGGATGGGTAATAATGGTTTGTCATGTGGTTTTGTTTTGTTTTGTTTTTCTTGTCCTGCAGTGCTATGAGCCTAACATCTGTTATCATGCAAGGCAAAGTCAAAAGGAGCACTGGGCAACAGGTGTACTAGTTCATTTTATGAGGATTAGAGACTAATGGGTTGGGGACCAAAACCACCTAAATTGGAAATTTCTGGATCACTAAAGGGCCAAGTGTACTCTGGAGCAGTCATTGTTCGGTGCTTAATTATAACTATTTTGCACCAGGCCCCAACACTTAGGAAGTGGGCTGTGTGAGTATGTGGAGGGTGCCGAACTGTTGGGGGAGGGTGACTGTAGCCATATGAAGATAAAATATGGGAGTTTCTGCAAAATTTCCATCTGAGGATTTTTACATTTGATATTTTTTAAAACAATTTAAAGAGCAAAAAGATTTTAAGTGTATTCTAGTTGCATTTCAGATGGCTTTATTTTTATTGTGTAAAACTGTTGAACACTTAACTGTGGTGCACAAATTCTTTCCATGTAAGGAATCCATGCATTTTACAGTAACTTCCTTGATGATTGGGTAATGAGACAGTTACACATTCACCTGCCATTTTTTTATTAAGTGCTTTCATTTTCTTTATAGTTTATTACGAAGTTCTATTTATTTTATATAGATGGATTTTCATTTTCTGCTGTAATGTTTACTTTGGCTTGTTGACCTTTCTTTGTGTACCTGCATGACATGACGTACTGTGTGATGAGAGTGAATGTAAAGGCTGTGGCAACTGTACCTGACTTCTGTAAAGGTCTGGTCACACATGGATCTGGCTACGAATGCATTTGGGATAAAAATTAGTAACCAGATCACCTTTTCAGAAATTTAGATGTAAACACCAAAAGAAGCATTTTCTCAGCAAAAATTAATAGCTGGTTCTATTTTTTTTTAAACGTAGAGAAAATAAAGTTGATTTTTTTCAAGTACAATGCTTTTCATTCTTAGTAATGGGGTTGCGGTGTCTGTGTCCTGGAGCTATGTGAGTATTAACACCTGTAGGCGTGAAGCTAGAGCCTATGATGCAGTTGAAGGTTGAGGGTAAGCTGGAACACCAAATGAAAACATGTCAGACTCCTTCACTGGCTTCATGATTTGTCCCCT
Organism: Dipodomys ordii; assembly: GCF_000151885.1. Taxonomy (NCBI): domain Eukaryota; kingdom Metazoa; phylum Chordata; class Mammalia; order Rodentia; family Heteromyidae; genus Dipodomys; species Dipodomys ordii. Next base: position 1,672,753 of record NW_012267242.1, on the reverse strand, counting down.
TCTCTGTCTTTCCATTCTGCAGTATGCTGGTAATAGTCCACTGTCCTGGGGGGCGGGGGGGCATATATATATGTAGCCTGGGGCCAGTAGCTCACACCTGTAATCCTAGCTACACAGGAGGCTGCGATCTGAGGATCACGGTTCAAAGCCAGCCGGGGCAGGAAAGTCCATGAGACTCTTACCTCCAATAAACCACTAGAAAACCAGAAGTGGCACTGTGGCTTAAGCGGTAGAGCACTAGCCTTGAGCTGAAGAGCGCAGGGAGAGGGCCCAGGCCCAGAGTTCAAGCCCCACAACCAAAAAAAATTATGTGTCCATGAGTGAATAAGTTATAAATACCATCAGTCCAGATCACCAATTATATCTTGATTCTCAACAAGATATTTAATTGCTTTTTGCTAAAACATGGCCAACCTAAGGTCTTAGATCAACCAAGATGTGCATTACAGCATTATGTCCGAAACTGCTGACTCATTTCCCAATAAAGTTATTGTCATCCAATCTAATATGTGACTTACTGTTCCTGTTAAATTATTTCTTCTGCTTATACAAAGCCACATGTACCTTCAGCACCAATTATAACTTTATATAACTCAGTAAGTTTTTAACAACTTGCTTAACAAGTACTGAAAAAGAAAATCCTAAAATTAAATGATAGGCTCTTGGGAGCCAGTAGGAGCTGTCTCCAGCACACCACTGCCCTGTTCTTTGTAGGGTTGGAATTTTCATTTTTGTTTTAAATTATTGATATTGGATAAACGTCTCAAAACTAATTTACTCACTGCTCAGAGAAGATGCTCCTCTTGACCCTTGAAGAGACCTAAAAGGCTCTGAAAAGTCATTCAGATCAACCCTAGTGAGTGAGCTTTTCATCTGAAAAGAATTTGACAAGAGCAAACTTCCTGAAGTACAAGGGAAGCTTGCATATTTCTAAAATGTTGTTTTTATTACTCAAAGCTAAGTAAATGTATTATAAGTATCTCTAAGACTTTGTTGTAAACATTTGAAACATCGTTTAGTTACTTTGTTTGTAGAATGTGATCCCACTGAAAAATTCAAATGTGTTAAAAAAAATACTTTGTCTTATCTACCAAATAAGTTAAATAGTTACAGTTCAGTCTACCTCTTCTTTTTTAATCTAGATTTAAGCTGCTGTTCTGGTGAGGTACTCGGTTTTTTTCCTCTGAGAAGTACTTTCTGTGGAAGAACAAATTGGGACAGAGGCCTGAAAGTAAATTTGAAGCACTCAGAGATCTATTGCTGACCAGCCCTCTTCTTCACAAGTTGGGGGGAAGCTATTGTTTTTAATTCCCACTTAATATGAAGTTGCTTGCTTTAAAAAAAATGTTTCTTCCTGGTGAAAAAAAATGTATTTTTAAAAGGAAAAGCAAAATCTCGGCTCTAAGAAGTCAGCTGTATGAACAGGTGTAACCATATCATAAACGCTGATATAGAAATCAATAAATTTTTACTTCTCAGGATTTGGGTAAGTTTGTTATTAACCTTGAGGCTGGAGAAACACCAACTGTTTTCTAGAGTCATAGCAAAATAGATACACAAATACAACCTGGGAAAAGGGCTAGCAAATCATTGGAAACAAGACAGGCTCCTTTCAGAAAAAAAAAATGGCTTAGATAAAATGGTTAGATATAATTGGACCATTTATTCAAAAGGAATTGAAATACTATTTTCTGTTAGGAATCATGGAACCTATCATAGTACAGACCTCTGGGAATACTTCCTCCCTTTTACGTGTGCCTCACTCTGGAGCTGACCCAAGGTAGGAGAAGACGCAGCCATCTTGTGAATGTGAAGGCTGTCTTAATGGTATCACTGAGAAAATGTGTGACTTAAATTCCAGCCCTGAAAACTCTTAGTATTATATATACCTTTATCCCTCTATCTCATTTTGATGCAAAAACTCCCTGCAGCATCCTACTAGTTGGCATTATCAGGGCCAACTTGATGGACAGTTGAGGGGAAGGGGGAAAAAAAATCCCTAAATTTAACTGGCAACAAGTGATAATCTCAAGAAAATCAGCTTCCACATTTAACTGTCCAGGGCCATCTTGAGCCTTCAGCTTTGACACTATCTCTTCCTTCAGGTACCTGCCCCCTACACACAACACACACACACATATGCACATGTACATATACATGCACATAACACAAGAAAAGCATATTTCTCAACCATTTGGCACCTCCCTCTGGGAGGCCCAACAAAGGACACTTAGTCATCATCTATAGTCCACAATAGAGCTTTTTTCCCAAATATATATGTGTATAATTACATACATACATACATACATATATATATATATATATATATATATATATTATATGTGTGTGTATACAACCAGTAAGAACAAAGATAGCCTTAGAATTTGTGCCAGTATTAGATTTATTGGATCTCTGGTGTACTTAATGTAGGAAAGGAGAACAATGGCAGCTTAGGCCTCCCAAAGGCACAAAAGTCTAAGCTGCCAGGACCTCTTAAGGCATTAACCAGGAACAGCATCACTTGCTGTGTATTCTTTGGCTAAAGCAAGTCACATGGACCCACCCAAGCTCACAGCAGTAGTTGATTTTGCTGGCATCAGGACTTGAACTCGGCCTCATTTGTTTGGCTTGCTAGTTATAGCTGGTGCTCCACCAATGAGCCATATCTTCAGCCTTGTAGGTGCTATTTGTTTTGGGGGAGGATGGTCCTGGGGCTTGAACTCAATGCCTGGGTGCTATCCCTGAGATTCTTTTTCTCAGGGCTAGCACCCTACCACTTGAGCCACAGCACGACTTTGGACTTTTTCTGAGTTTATTGGAGATAGTCCCACAGACTTTTCTGCCCATCCTCAGGTTTCAGCCTCCAGAGTAGCTAGGACAATGGGTGTGGGCCACTAGCTCCTGGTAATAGGAGCTATTTTTGAAGACTGGCTATCACAGTAGAACATCCTCGGCTATTTAAAGAATATTGGTTAGGTCTCGAAGAGTTCTCATACTTGACAATCCCCGTTAATTGGAAATGTTTCAAGTTTCCAAATACTTTAGCCGATTAGATCTATTATACTGCCACTCATTCTTTTACATTACAATCAAATGGACACCTAGCTAAAAGAACAAGGCTTTTGTTTGGGATTAATCTTTATACTATTTTTGACACTGATGGATGTGTGACTCACTGATCCTTGGAATCTATTAGAAACCTTAGAAATCACTTTGCCCTGGGAGGACAGATTTTATTCTGGTGTAGTTTGTGTCCATTGCTGTGGAATCAAATGGCTCCTTGATAATTGTGCTTTGCCCAAAACAGCAGATTGCCTCTGTTCAGGTTTCTATTTTTAGTAAATGAGAATTAAACATCAAGGATTAAATATATTTATAAAGGGGATGATGGGTCTAAGAGTTCTACAATTTCTTCCTCAATTTTAAAGTAAACTTAATAGTCCCCAAAATCAGATGGCTTGTGTGTGTGTGTATGTGTGTGTGTGTCTGTGTGTGTGTGTATGTGTGTGTGTGTCTGTGTGTGTGTGTGTATGTGTGTGTGTGTATGTGTGTATGTGTACCAGTGCCAGTGCCAGTTCTGAGGCTTGAACTCAACCTGGGTACCACCCTGAGCCTTTTAGGCTCAAGGCTAGCACTTTACCAATTGAACCACAGCTCTACTTTTTGGTGGTTAATTGGAAATAAGAGTCTCACTTTCCTGCCTGGGCTGGGCTTTGAATGACAATCCTCAGACCTCAGTTTCCTAAATTGCTAGGATTGCAAGCATGAACCACTGGCACCTAGCCAAAATCAGATAATTTTTATAAACGTGCCTTTCAGGTATTGCAAAGATACCACTTATCACTTTAAAAAGAGCCTAAAGTCCATAGTTTTGTTCTTTTAGGGTTGTGGCTGTGGAAATGTGCCCTGTGTAGAATATAAACAAGTGCCTTAACTTCTCACTGAATGAAATAGAGATTTCAATCTCAGAATACTTCCTGTTATTTCTGAATTCCAGATATGTATGAAACTGGTGCTGGGTGATAAATTCTAGACGGTGATTATTACATTAATGTCCTTCCATCGTAGCACCATTAAATTCAAGAAGGAGCCCACAGAAGAACCAAAGAAGCCATGAGCTTGAGCCCTAGTTATGCCTTTTGGTATATTTCTTCTCAGCTTCACTCACACGTGTCTAATGGGAAACTTTCAAAGAGTTCTTTATGGTATAAAGTGTGCTGACACATCTGAGGTACATAGGTCATTAGCACATGTGCTGAATGTTCAGTAAGGAGGATGTTTATCTGCTCTACTGAGCTCAACAGAGGATGTAATTATTCCTGTACTTAGCTGTGCCCAAACTCCAAATGACCTGATCTGTGCATAAAAGTTGTATTACTCACGTAGGCTATTAATGCCTACCAGCCTATTTTCCAGAGCCCTGGGTGCACTGAGTTTCTAAGCTAGACAAATGCAATCCCCATCATCAGCCCCTGTCCTGTGTCTGATATATCTAAGGCCCTGTATAAGAAAGGAGCTCTGAGGTTGGAGAAGCAATTATGAAGGTGGAGAGATGGGAGCATAAAGAAGAAATAGGATCTGCTAGACAGGAGACATTACATAGTTTTAATAGGGACCTATTTTTGCTTCTGAGACATGATGTAACCTATGGTGAAGACCTTGAACTAATTATCAAAAAAGAGGGAAATTTAATTTCTAGTGTTTGGAAGCGAGCCACCATCCAGCCCATAGTTCCCTCTGTCTGCATAATTCATTTGATCCTAAATATAAAACTCTGCATTGAAAGCATCCTAAATTTTCAGGAAGATGAGAGTAATGTTGAAAACTTTTTTTTTCCTGGTTGCAGAAGAAATCTCAGAAGCTTATATTTTGACTGCCATTTTTTAGTGGCAAGTATTGGGAATGAATTCTTAAGAATCAAGGTGCTGGGCTGGGAAGGTGGCTCAGTGTTAGAGTGCTTGCCTCACATGCATGAGGTTCTAGGTTTGATTCCTCAGCACCACATAAACAGAAAAAGCCAAAAGTGGTGCTGTGGCTCAAGTGGTAGAGTGCTAGCCTTGAGGTAAAGAGTCAAAGGACAGTGCCCAGGCTGAGTTCAAGCCCCACAATAGACCAAAAAAGAAAGAATGAAGATGCCAGAAGTGGCAGATAAGAATCTGTCCTGCTTATGTTTATGGAGACTGTGGTATGCTACAGGGGAAAATGAGGTTTGCTTTGGTCAGTAGATATGCTGGATGGTGGCAGTGAGAAGGAGTTTGTTGTCTGTGCTGGTACTGGGGTTTAAGTGCAAGGCTCTTTTTTTTAACCCCTGTCCTAGGGCTTGAACTCAGGGCCTGGGCACTGTTCTTGAGCTTCTTTTTGCTGAAAGCTAGCACTCTACCACTACAGCCACAGCGTCACTTCTGGCCTTTTTTGTTTATGTGGCACTGAGGAATCAGTGGGCTTCATACATGCTAGGCAAGCACTCTACCACTAAGCCACGTTCCCAGCCCTGGCCTGGTGCTCTTATACAGCTTTCTTGCTCACGGCTTGTGTTCTACTTCTTCAGCTATACCTCCAACCTACTTTTTTGCTGGTTAATTGGTGAGGTGGGCTTTTTTAACTTGTCTGGCTTCAAACCAAGATCTTCTGAGGCTCAAGGAGTACAGATATGAGCCACCAGTATCCAACAGGTTGGGTATCAACCTGGTACTCAATGGGTTATAATCGCAGATCTTCTACAGAGCAACACTGCAAGGTGGAGATTGCAGGAGAGAACAATATTCAGAGCAAAGATGAGATTACGGAATAGATGTCTTAGTATTTATAAGCCATCATCTTACAGGAAGCTTAGCATGAATCACTCATAGACATAGCGATGCCTGCTCAGGTACCGTGACATTCAGCGCAGTACTGGGCTGCTCATGGTCAAGGAGGCCTGTTTTGTCTTCCCAAGCCATTGCTAAAAAGGAAAAACGATTGGACACTGATTTATATCCCAGGTTCTCCATGGAGGCAGAGAAGTGGAGTAGTAGACTGCATTGAGCAGTTGGGCTTTCAGAGTATGTTGGTGTCCGTTCGGGGGTGAACACAGGACTGGTGGCTGTGCATGAACAATGGGGGGCCTGGTGGGTCAGGAAGCACATGGTTCAAGCTAGTTTACTCTTCATTCATTAGACCTTGAAAGAGGAAGGACAGAGAGTAACAGTAGGGCCAACCTCCCCTGCCCCACTTGAGGCATCCAACTAACAGTGGCACAGTCTCAGGCAAACAGAACCTGTCATTTCAAGAGTATTTACTGTTGGGAGAGGAGTGGCAGGCAGAGTTGGCACAGGACCTAGGTAGTAAGACTGGGAGCCACAGGAAGAAAGCAAAAGGCCTTGAGCCAGTAAGATTTGCTCTAAGCTATGGAAGCAGGAGGGCTTTCAGCCCAATCAGCAAGTGGGAGCAGATAAGCGGTCTTGTTCTGGGCTTCAGGTTGGCACCAGACAACTCAGGGGTGTGTGTGTGTGCGTGCGTGTGCGTGTGTGTGTGTGTGTGTGTGTGTGCTCATTCTACCTGGACTACCCTTCACATGGGCTTAGCCAAGCTCCTGACCCCAATGTCAGGCCTATCTAATGTATCTAAGGCCTTCAATGGCAAGCATAAAACTTGAAGTTAGAGAAGAATTTCTAGCCCTGGGCCCCACCTAGAAGGTGGCTAACCTCTGGACAACTCCTCCTGCACTGCTCCAGTCCAAAGACATATACTCACAGAGATCCTTGCCCTGCACCCCTCAGGAAGCTGCTCCTATGAATTATGGGGATGAAGTAAAGGTCTCTTGAGTCTAGAAACTTCTATGTCCTTCCCTTACTGATACTTCTCACAGCATGCACTGAGCCCTTTCCTTCTATGAGTGATGTTGATGACTCCGGTGGCTTGAGGTAGTTGTTACTGCTTCTATTTGTCTGTAAATTTTGGCATTTGTTTATTTGGGCAATGGGGAGGGAGATTCTGAGACCCTGCTTTATTTTGCCCCCCTTAAACAGAGTTCTAATACATTTAAAGCATTTGGAGAAAACATAGAAAGGTTATTGGGATACCATTTTCAGATGGTTAAAGTGAGACACATCTGGAGAAAAACAAACATTACATTGACTACTATACCACAAGGAGGAAATGATTTAGTACAAAGAGTCAGTAGGGTTTGTTTTTTTTCCCCTTCTTCTCTTCTGATAGGCTGAAAGACTTGGTAATGAAGCAAGATATGCACAGCTGATGGAAGGAAAAGGAAAAAGCCAGATCATAAGGGCAAAGCTGCTCAAGTAGTATGTTTGATGGTTTTTCTCAGTGTCTGCTTCTTAGAGATTACACATCGCCCAAGGAGAGGCCATTAGTGTCCAGGGAGAATCACTTGACTGCATGAAAAGGCTGGAAGAAACTCAAAATACTTCACATGTGAGGGCAGTTGTAAGAGCCCACGAGGAGACAAGCGCTCTCTTGTCACCAGAAGAATTCACACAAAGGATGAGCAAGCCAGTACCAGGGGTGCTGGGTGGAAGAACCCAACTGGGACTGGGAGAGGGGGAGGTAGTGGGTGAGCATTGGGGCTGGACCAGCTGGCCCCCTAAAGCCTCTCTCCTTTGGTAGTTACCACAGGCCCTTGTCACAGGGACCCTGATCAAAGCTGCTATTGTGTCTTGTCTTTTCTATTGTGCTCAGAGGAGAGAGGGAACTATGATCTCAGCCTGGCCACACGGCAGGGTCTTTCCACCTGGGGAGGTCTCTCCAACCTTTAAACCACCAGGCAGGGTCGGCCGCATCGCCTGTGTGCAAAGTGAAAATTCTGAGGTCCTGGCAGAGAAGTGGTCAGAATTTCCTTGCTTTTCATTTTTTGTTTTTATACAAAACAATTCCCCTGACAACTATTTTGAATTTGTTCTTTTGTCTTGTAATAGTAAAATCTTTACCAAATATCTAATCTCTTTCTTTGATCAATGAATAGCAGGTTGTTCAAGTCACTGAAATCTAGAAGGATCTTTCTGCCTTCATAAATACTTAGTACAAATGTCAAGAGAGGGGCTGGGAAGGTGGCTCAGTGGTAGAGTGCTTGCCATGCATGCATGAGGCTTACAATTGAGGTCCTGGGTTCGATTCCTCAGCACCACATAAGCAGAAAAAAGCCAGAAGTGGAGCTGTGGCACAAGTGGTAGAGTGCTAGCCTTGAGCTGAAGAGCTGAGGGACAGCGCCCAGGCCCAGAGTTCAGGCCCCATGACTGGCAAAAAAAAAAAAAAAATGTCAAGAGAGCATGCAGAACATTGGAACGAGCAGGTTACACACTTGTGAATTCAGCCCTCCTACCAGGACCACTCAGAAGGAAATGAGGAGTCCAAAGGAGCCAGATACCTGGGTTCCTCAGTGTCCCTTCTCTGTCCCTCCTTCTCATGCACTGGACAAAATGCTCTTAAAGGGCAGGACATTAAGAGTGCAAGTGAATCAGCACTCAATTGTAAGCCTGGGGCCCTAAAAGATGGATGGGAAACCTAGCCTTCACCAATTGCCTCCCTCCCCACTGGATAATAGCTATCTCTGTGATCACTAACCTACCCTCCCCCACAACCAAACAAAACCTAGGTTGCCCCTGCAGTAGGTTATTAAAAGGTTCCCTATTTCTGGCTGCTGGTGGCTCATACCTGTAACCCTAGCTACTCAGGAGGCTGAGATCTGAGGATCAAGGTTCAAAGCTAGCCTGGGCAGGAAAATCATGAGATTCTTATCTTCAATTAAACATAAAAAGCCAGAAGAGGAGTTGTAGCTCCAATGGTAGAGCACTCAGAGACAGCACCCAGGTCTTGAGTTCAAGCCCAAGGACCTCTACACACACACACACACACACACACACACACACACAAAGGTCCCTCCATCCCTAGCACCAGACAATCCTCAAGGATAAAGGCTGTGTGTTTGAGGTGGGAAATTGCCTACAGTGAGCGAGTTCTACAGAATCAGAGCTGCAGGTCACAATGACATCAGGAAATAGGGAGCCAAGGGGATGTATTGAGCAGCATGCAGTAAGCTGTCCATCTGTCTGTCCAATGGCCCAGGTTTCCCTAGGGACTAGCCTCCCAAGAGAAAACTGGGCAGAAGTGGCACAGTGTAAGAGCAGAAAATGATTTGCATTGTTCTGCAAATTCCTCCCTCCCTCCTCTACTCCCTCTCCCTGACAGCTGTACATTCTTGGAACGAGCCTCCTCCCAAGTAGAACCAGAGTTGGAGAAGGGAACGGTGGGGCAGGACTAGTACAGGCATTCTCACCATTACAGGTAACAGCCTAAGGCTGAAATAAGATAAGCCATAGCAGTGCCGCAGCGCTTGAGGGTGTCTGGGATGTGTTTGGATGGGGGTTGGGGGTAACCCTTAAAGTCTTCCTAGAAAAAGGCATGGAGCCTAGGGAAGGATCCAGAATGAACCCCATTGCTGGCACAAGAATGAATACCAGAGCCTCTGCTGCTCTGTTCCCCAAACACCTGCCTCAGCTTACCTTGAGCTCTTCCTCCCCCTTCCAAGACTCTTTTCCTGAATCTTATTTCCTCATTTCCTAGACCCAGTTATCTCTCACATTGTTCAGAGAAGCTCCAGAAGCCCTGAACCTGAACCTGCCGGCAGAGGCAGAAACATATCATTAATCTCTACATGGAAGAAGCAACCTCAAAGGAAGTGTAGGAATCTTAAAGTATGATCCGAAGAATTTTAATTTCTATAATTTCTTCCTCTTGAGACAGTGAGCAGCCCTGCCACTTCTTTGGGAGATCAAGTGAACCCAGGCCTCCAAAAGGAACTTTCTGTCACACGACTGCAATCTAATGGGAATGTGATGTGAAAAACAACAGTTGGCTGCCTTGGTGCCTTGTTCCAAGGTTGGCCTCCTGGTACACACAGCGGAGTTTCTTACTGGAGCTGGTTAGCTTGGCAAGCACCTGTTTGTCTGGAATCTGGATGCTCAAACAGGCCCAAAAGTAAGTTGTCTCAGGGTTGTAGGAGTGCTTGACCTGGGGTTGGAGCCAGAAATTCTCCTTCCAGAGCCAAACTTTAGGAGATCTATGGCCTGAGGCCAAGTCTTGCATTTTCTGAGCCTTCTGTGACTCAACTGATAAAGGGGCTAATATGCCTGCTCCTGTCTGTTTCCTGCCTTCTCACAAGAATCACTTAGATGTGACTCTCCACACAAGGGTGAGCTCCGTGGTCAAATGCTATGTCAACAGAGGGTATTATTACTGGGGGGAAAATGAGCTTTCTGAATTGATTCCATAGCATTCATCCAACCAGCAAGCCTAGTGTAGACTTGAAGGCAAGATCCTGAAATGTTTTAAGGTACATTTGAAAAGAAAAACAAAAAGTGCACAAAACAAATGACTCATCTTTACTAGCCAAGTGTTTTGGTTTGAATGTATTCTCCAAAGTTCCTGTGTTGGGAGTCTTCTGAAAAGAGGGAGGGCACCCTTTGAAAGGAGATCAGATCAAGAGAGCTCTGCCCTAGCGAGTGGAGTTAGGTAGGCGTTAGTTATTGTGGAAGTGGGTACTGGTGATAGGTTGAGCTTGGTCCTTTTGTTTCTCAGTCTCCTATGTTTTTGTGTTTTGTTTTTTTGGTCTTGGAGCTTGAACTTCCGGTCTGGGCGTGGTCTCTGAGCTTGTTTGTTTGAGGCTAGTACTCTATGGCTTTGAGCCACACCATCACTTCCCATTTTCTGGTGGTTTATTGGAGATAAGAGCCTCACAGACTTTCCTGCCTGGGCTGGCTTTGAACAGCAGTCCTCAGATCTCAGATTACAGGCTTGAGCCACCAGCACCCAACTCCCATGTTCTTTTGCCTATTTCTGCCCTTCTACCATGAGATGATACAACTAAAAAGGCTCTCACCAAGGGCAATTCCCCAGTCTGTTACAGCAGCATGAAATAGATGAAGACACCAGGGGTACTGGTACTCTTACCATAGTTGTTGTATGTCCCATGGTTGTTGTATGTCCAAGATATGGAAGACAATGAGAAACCATGGGAGGATCAACAAGGAAAGAGAAGGCAGAGCCTAGACTACAGACAGACCCTGGAGTAAGATAGCATGAGGTAAAACAGAGGAGGCAGGGTTAGGAGGGAGGAGAGCAGGAGGATGACTTTGAACAAAGCAACATTTATGGTACTGATATTATTAAGTCAAGACTTCTAAGCCCTGACCCAATATACTTTCCACCCTGTGTTGTAAGGAAGTTCAATCGTGAGAAGCCGAGAAGCCACCAATTAAAAGGCCAAGTTATGAGTCTTTATTGGAAAGCTGGAGGATTCCTGGTGGACTCAAGTCTCAAAGACCAGCAGCCCCAAATACAGCTAGCACAAAGCTTATATGGGCCAAAACCACACAAGGTATGGGGAGTCAAACTCAACCAAAGTGTTATACTTGAGCAAATCAAACCAGATGAGGACGTTTAAACCTAACAGAAAAGCAAACCATCGAGGGAAACAATCAGGGGGGCTCAAGGGCTAATTTTCAATGGCAAGCATAAACCCAGTCTTCTTACTTCATCTGGAAGACACTGAAGTCCCCCAAACTACAGAATAGCTACAGAATATTATATATTTCATGTAACTAAAATGGAAGGTCAAGTGGCTCCTTACCTTTCCCTCTTAGATTGTGTTTCAGGATCAGAGAGATGGATTCTTGTAAGGTGAATCCAGTCAGTGAGATACAGAGAAGCCACATCTTGAGAGGGCGAATTGGGAGTCTTACTTGAAAGCTGGCATCTTCAAGCAGACTATTGTCACAAAGACCTACAACCTCCCCCCTACTCCCACCACCAATACACTCAACACTGTTAGAAAACTGAGCCAAGAGAGCAGGAGAGGAAAGAAAGAGCAGAAAAACAATCCTAACCACACAGATCCACCCTAATGGAGAGCTGAAGTCATCACGATGACCAGACCTGAGCCAGGAGACAAGACCCAGCTCACGGTCTGACCCTAAAATCTGGTTGTCAGTATTATCCCCACCTCTGGTCCTCAGCTCCACCCAGACCTGAGCTCCCCCAGCCCAAGAGTTAATGCCATACAGCTGGTCTAGACCCACTGGGGCACACACCCAACTACCTCGCCACCTCCCCCAGACCTACTTGCCACTTGGATAGGGACAGACACCATGTGCTCCCTCTCTTGGGAGACATGGCCCCTCTAAGAAACCTTATCATAATCTTTCTCCTGTGCCTAATTGCCTCTGTGTGGGATGGTTGTGAAGGATCATTACACTGGTCAGCTCCTGAAATCTGGTCAGCTGGGGGGGGGGGGGCGCAGGGGTCACAAGTTCAAGCAAAGGACTGACAGGTCCAGTAACCTATCATCCAAGTCCCCGCCCCTGCCTCTAGGAATTCAGGCACACCCATAACCTGGGAGGTGGGACTTCCCTGAGAACAAACAACGGGAAACATTTGCACATCCTCACTGGGTCTAAACATCACGGCTTATCTGCAATTCAAAGGATGGCTTGTCTCACTCACCTCTAGGCCTGGCGAGCTGGGTGGACAGCCCCCATCACCTGGTTAGGTGCCAAGATGGCTGTGAAAACGAGGTGACTTACTTAAACCTAGTCCTTCCCTGACTTCAAAATAAAGGAGAATCATCAGATAATGGTCAGCCATTAGGTTAGGGAACCGGTTTGGGGGGTGGCAGGGAAGGTGGAGCCTTGTTCTGGGAACCAGATACCATGGAAGAGGAGAAGTGGGCCAGTGAGGGAAGTGACATGTTCCTACACCACACCCAGGAAGCTCCTAGACAGAAGGGAAAGATGCATTTGCCAGCTGACTGGCGTGTGCGGGCATGTGTAGATCTGGCAGCAGAGCCTCAGACAGGAGGAAAAACATGGAGTGCCAGCAAGGAACCAAAACCGTGGAAACGTTTGTGAGGATATAATTAAGTCGAATGAAGAAGAGGTAGGGTCATGGGAAGCCAAACCCAAGAATTCAGAAATCAACATTGTATATTGATCTATAGCCTGATGCAGAAGTGAACAAACACCATTTTACTTAAGCGTCATGCTCCCCAAAAAAGATACTTCCTCCCTCCCATCTTCATCCTTGCTTCAGTTGTCTTGTTGTCCCTAGGGATCAAGCATGCAAGAAAACTGCCTAATATGTTTTTCATCCTTAGGTCTAAGAATGGTTATTAAAATCACAAGCACGGGGTTGGGAAGGTGGCTCAGTGGTAGAGCTCTTGCCTTGCATGCTCGAGGCCCTGGGTTCGATTCCTCAGCACCACATAAGCAAAAAGAAAAAAAGCCGGAAGTGGCGCTGTGGTTCAAGTGGTAGAGCGCTAGCCTTGAGCTGAAGAACTGAGGGACAGTGCCCAGGCCCAGAGTTCAGGCCCCACGACCGGACCCGAAAAAAAAATAAATAAATAAAATAAAAGCACAAGCAGAAGTCTATGTTGCAAGGTCCTAGAATTAACCAACTTGTCAATGTCCTCTGGATTGACCTGATAACCTCAAAACATTCTGGCAGCAGGAATGATCAGATTGTGCTAGGTTGCTAGAAAAAAAAAGGAAATGCTAGAGAGAAGACTTTGGGCCTCTGGAGCCTTTGGTTTTGACTCTGATTCTCAAAACCTTGCCTTTGATTCTGAATGTTGAGGGTTTTAGAAGAACAAGGAAGCTGATCTATGGGTTTTCATAGAGATATGGCTGCTGTGTAGGGGATTGGATGAAAGAGACCAAGATGGAAGCTGGGATCAAATGAGAGGTGACGCCTGTGTCCAGGCTTGAGATAGGCCTAGACTCCACCCTGAGCTATCACACTTAGAGCAGAAGCTCGAGAGGAAGAGTTGAACTTGGTTTCCTGACTAATTGAACATGTGTGTGTGTGTGTGTGTGTGTGTGTGTGTGTGTGTATACATATCTCTCTCTCTCTCTCTCTCTCTCTATATATATATATATATAGAGAGAGAGAGAGAGAGAGAGAAACAATCCTAGGTTTAAGGCTAAAACAACCGGGTGAACTGAGGTACCATTTGCTGAGTTCGGGATGATGGGAACAGGAAAATTGTGAACAAGGTAAGTTTTCAGACACTAGATATCTAAGGGGACATTTCCAGTGAATGAGTGGATTCCTAAACCCAGCTCAGGGATGTGTCCGAGTTGAAGAGATAAAATGGAAGCAGTTGGGGTTGGTAGGCTACTAGGGATCCTGTGGGATTCAGGACGAAATGAGTCATGGCAAGGAAAGGCTGAGAGTGAGGACAAGGTCTCAAGGTAGGAATAGAAGCTGAGGGGGTGGCTGAATGTTTCCACTTGGGAAACTGAGAAAAATCAACACTTCAGGGATGAAACACCCAGGAGCAACTCCTGCAGCCCTGAGCTGGGATTGCTGGCGGGGACCCCAGCTGGTAGGGATCCCTGATAACTGGATGGGGGACTTTCACAACTATCTGTCTCACCTGTAAGTAAGTACCTGGGCTGGATATCGTTGGTTCACAGTTCCAATCAGGTTGTTTCCCTGTGTGTAATGATTTGTGCCAGTGGGGCGGGCCAGTCCCTGAGGCCACCAAAGGCCAGGCTTGACCTGAAGAGGAGGTAGACTAGAAAACGGGAAGTTTTCAGAGCTGGGCAATCTCCTTAGACAATGAGGCAAAAGGCAGAAGGAAGGGGGAAACAGATTAGCAACTAGGGGCTCTGATACTGGCTGTGCTGTGTCCAATAAATGAGGAAAAGGTGCTCCTCATTGCCCAGGGAAGCATGGCAGGCAGCAGGTGCTAGCCACTTTGATTCAAATCTGAGCTGAGCCACTTGTTAAGTGCGGAGCCTGTTTTCTCACAAGCAGAAGAGAACCTGGCACACAGTGTACTAGGTGAGCCAGTGCCTGGAACAATGGCTGGCATAGAAGCAAGCACTCAGTAAACACTACCAGCATGTAGAGACAGTACTGAGTCCATGAAACTTCTGCCTCTGTGTTTGGAGATGACTGCTCAGCTTCAGAGTAGCCCCACACAGATGAGGGCGGACTGCTGGCTTGATCAAGGTAGGAGAATAGCATAGTGAGGAGGGATCGGAACAGCCTGCATAGGCAGCTATGGGTTTCCATGTAATTGCTATGCTATGCTTATCCCAGACACTTGCAGGCTACAGTCTTCATCTTTATGCATTCATCCCTAAGACCAATGTATGAACTGCTACAAACTGGGTGGCTTCGGATGACAGAGTTTTTGTTCTCTCAGATCAGGAAGTCAGAAGCTCAAGTCAAGTTAGGATCCTTCTAAGAGCTGAAAGAGGAAACTATCCCATGCCTCTTTCCTTGCTTCTAGTGACTTCCAAACTTTGACATTCCTTGGCTTACTGGTGCCCTCCCTGTCTTCCTCCTCCTCCTTCCTCCTCTTCTTCTCACACTAAATCATTAGATTTAGGGCCCACCCTAAGTACTCACCCTAAGTCCAGGATTTATTACATCTGCAAATATTTTCCAATAAAGATAACTACCTCCTCCTTCCCCTCCCCCTCCTTCTCCATATGAGACCCAATGCCTAGCACACTTCTCTGCTCAAGTGGCCCAGAGATGAGCATGGGAATCATGAGGGAAACAGCTACCGCTTTGCAAGAGAGAAGAGCAGACACTGTGCAGAGACTCGGTGGCACCGGAGAGCTGGTGACAGCTACCTTTAAGAACTTCCTTTAAGAACTTCCCTTATGGCTTGGTTACCTGAGCCAATATGTTTCCCCTTTTACCTAAACACTTGGGAAACATATTGGCTCAGGTAACCCTTTTACCTAAACAGGTTCATATTTGTTTTCTGTCACTGGCAACCACTGCAATCTGAATTATCATCCCAGCTTAAAACAAAGGCTCACTGTACACACAGGAATCATCTTTGATTTTCAATTTAGAATTGGAGAATGAAACATTTATTTAAGCAAATCAGTATGCTTCAGTGAGGGAGTTAGCATCCAAGTATTGGTGGAGCTCTTTTTTATTCAGTAGAAAAGCAAAAGGAACAGTCAGTTACATTATTTTTTTTAATTTTGTGCCAGAACTGCAGATTGAACTCAGAGCCATGACACTGTCCCTTAGTTTTTTCATTCAAGACTGGTGCTTTACCACCTGAGCCACAATACTACTTCTGGCTTTTTGGTCAATAATTGGAGGTAGAAGCTCATGGATTTTCCTGCCTGGGCTAGTTTTGAATTGTGATCCTCACATCTCAGCCTCCTGAGTAGCGAGGAGTATAGGCATAAGGTAGATACTCAGCTAGTAATTTCATTTCTTAAACAGCTGTACCTTGTGGTAGGCAGACTTGGAGTATGGTCCCAGCCACCAACTTTCCCATCTTCTAGTATTCATGAACTTAGGAATTCCTTCCCTTGCATGTAAGTTGAATCAGGAACTTGTGCCAAAGTGATAGGATGTACTGACTGTAATTAGGTTACAAAAGATTAGGATGCAGACACTCTTTCTCTTGGTACTTTTGATGAAGCAAGCTGCTATGTTGGAGAAGCCCACATGGTAAAGAACTACTAGTAGTATCTGGCTAATAGCCAGCTTCGAACTTAGGCTCTCTTGGCAAATCAACAGAATAAACAAAGAAAAATACAGTCAAAGAGTGGTTCATGTGCTTCCCCAATGTAGATGGTAACTGGCTTTCAGTGCTTGGCTGGGACATGCGCAGAATAGCCCTTCCCTACAGTTGGACTTGGCACACACTATATCATTAGATGTGCTGAAGTAGTGATGGCAGTCATAGAGTGCTGGAGTAGGAGACTTATTTGCTTTAAACAATGACATGCATCCAAGGTTGGCCCTGTAATTTAATTTCATATGGTTACCCTTTGAAAAGGGAGTAAAAAGTGTTAGACAATAGCCAAGATATGGAAACAATCCAGATGTCCCACTACAGATGAATGGATCTAAAAATTTTGGTACCTATATACAATGGGATATTATGCAGCCATTAGAAAGGACAAAATAATGGCATTCATAGGGAAATGGATGGAACTAGAACAAATCATGTTGAGTGAAGTAAGCCAAGATCAGAGAAATAAACAGCACATGGTCTCCCTGATATGCACATGTTAAATTCAAAACACGAGATATGACAAAGTAAACAGGATTCAAGAAACATAGGACCTCTTCTTAATGTGTCCTATTGTTTTTAGAGGACTCTATGTTCTTGACCCCACATATGGTATATACATGTGCACATCGGAGGGAAGCTAGGAGGAGGACACAGAATCAGAGGAAAACGGGGGAAAATATAGCAGAGGGGTCCATCAACTGCACTGGACATTGATGAAAGTGAGCTACGCAACTCAAGGACAGCGATGGGAGGGAGGGAATGAGAGGGAAAGAGGGAACGGCTGACACTAAGCAAAAGGGAAGAAATGTACGTATCACCTGATTTGGAAAAAAATAGTTGTAGTGTCAAAGTTTGTAGAGTTCACAAACTTCGAGACCATGATAATGACAATTCACCTTGTGAAGGTTAAAATGTGTTTGTGACTTTAGCTAAGTATCACTATCCCACAAGATTGTGAACTTTATGTAATCACTTAATAAAGAAGTTTTTAAAGCATTAGATGCTTTAGTGCTGAGCTCACTTATATCAGTATTGTATTCTGCAAAGGGAAAATTATACAAATATCTTTCCTTCCTTCCTTCCTTCCTTCCTTCCTTTGTTCCCTCTTCCCTCCATCTTTCTTCCTTCCCTTCATTTTTTTGTAGTTCTAAAAGTTAAACCTAGATCTTGCTCATGCTAGGCAAGTACTGTACAATTGAGCTGTACCTCCTCTCTGGCCACCAAGATTACATTTTCTATTATATCACATTCAGCTCACAGAAAAAATACTTGAGAGAACTTAGGTCAATGCCTGTAACAGGTACTGGTGTGTGTGTGTGTGTGTGTGTGTGTCTTGTATTTCACATGAGAAGTATTTTTGCACATCCATCTTAGAAATACAGAACCATTAAGAATAAAACTCTGTTCTGCTAAGAGGGATGTACACTGTGAAGAAGAGAGAACCAGATCTAACCCATCTTGGAGTGGGCCACAGAAAATTCCTTGAAAGAATATGTGTTTTGTCTAAGTTAGAGAAGCAATCATAGGAACAAAAACAGATGCAAACTTAACCTAGATGTAGTGACACAAATAGGAAGGAATGATCCATTGGACTAAGGTCCAGAAAAGACTTGGCTGAGGGAGTTGACCCTGAGGTATCCACAACTTGTATTTTATGGAACTGGAGGCCTTGGGATATCATGAACTACAGTAAGGAAGAAGGGAAAGGAACAAACATATGGACAAAGGATTTTTATCCAATTACAAGAACTTCGTTTTTTACTGAGGAAATGGGACCAGTATAGACAGCAGGTGAATAGGAAAAGAAGGGAAAACATAGGACAAGGACAGGGACATCCCTGGAGCACAAGTGAAAGAAAAAGGAGCAAGTAACCAACAGAGGGCCCAGATTGACAATGCTAGAGGCCCGGTAGGGAATGGACATCCAGACTAAACTCATTCACCATCCCCCCAGGCAACACAGGCCTCCATTATTTTCCTAAGTCTCTCAAAGTAAACAGCTTCCTTTTGCCCAATTATCCTGCACTTCCCAGCAAATTGAAGCCCATTGCTGAGCTTAAATGGCTTTTCCAGGTCACTGGCCGCCAGCTAGGTTCAGTTCTCCCAGGGTCTGCTGGCCAGAGTTCAAGGTAATTCTTGGTACTGTTCTCCTTGTTGTTGTTAGCTGATCTAGGAGATTAGGTTGCTGTGGGATAATGTTCACGGACTTTGTTTGAGGCCATACAATCCAGTAAAAGGAGGAGCATGGATGTGAATTATTGAGGAAATCTCAGGTTCTCAATTCCCTCACCATTCTGATATGTCAAGAAACCTGAGAGGCCTCAGCACTGGGGTGCTGCAGCCGGGATTGAGCAGCCCTCGGTGTCTGCCACAGATTGAGACCCAAAGTCTGGGGCTCGTCTCCAGCCTTCAGTGTGATTTCCCAAAAAAATCTCCTATCAATAGAAGAAACCCAACTCAGAAACCACACTCATTCTGGGCCCTGGGTGTATGGGTAGAAGGCAAGGAGGAGCGCAACATCTGCTTCCCACTGCAAGAGCCCAGGGGAGGCAGAGTCTTCCCTAAAGAGATGCTCAGCTGAAGTGTAGCTGCAGGAGGTATCACCCCTGGCCTTAGGGAGCTGTTATCCCACACACAAACACACACACATATGCCATGATTGTAACACCTAGAACAAAGTACAAGCAACTAGCACAAAGTACAAGCACAGTATAAATGCTGAGCTAGAGGCAAGAACAAATTAGACTATTATAGGAGATTGGCATAGAAGTCATCCACTCCTATGAGGTCTGCCTGTCAACCAGTGCAGAGCTGCACAAAGAATAGTAAATTTGAGCTTTGCCTGCTGGATTTTCTCAAGGAATTCTGTGGTCCCTTTCAGAATACAAGGATCTTCCTTGTCCATCCCTTAATTTTTACTTTATTTTCTGGACTAGAGAAGGGGAAGGTGGAGAGAAAGGGAGAGCAGTCCAATAGTAGCCTGGTTGATCAGGTTAGCTTTGGTCATCAGAAGGAAGCGCAAGTGTTTGTTCAGGCTTGTTATCATACTCCACTGTGCTTTCTTGGGCAACAAAGATTGCTGAGCGTGTGTGTGCGCGTGTGTGTGTGTGTGTGTGTGTGTGTGTGTGTGTGTGTGTGTGTGTGTGAACTTTAATCCTCAGATCTCAGCCTCCTGAGTAGCTAGGATTACAGGCATGAGCCGTTGGTTGGCACTTGGCTACGAATCATATGATATTTAAAAGCAGACTCTGAAGCTGGGTGCCTGTGGCTCACACCTGTAATCCTAGCTACTCCAGAGGCTGAGATCTGAGGATCACGATTCAAAACTAGCCTGGACAGGAAAGTCCGTGAGACTCTTGTCTCCAATAAACCACCCAGAAAACCAGTAGTAGCAGTGTGGCTCAAGTGGTCGAGAGCTAGCCTTGAGCTGAAGAGCTGAGGGACGGCACTCAAGCCCAGAGTTCAAGCCCCACATCCAACAACAACAAAAAAAGCAGACTCTGATAAGCCTTGGGACTTGGGAAGGCTTTATGGAGGTCACATGAAGGTTGGATAGATTGTTGTTGTTGTTGTTGTTATTGATGTTGCTGTTTTGAGACAAGATCTTACTGTGTAACCCAGCAATCCTGCCTGAACATAGACTGCCACAGGAAGGGTAGCCAACTGAAGATATATAGACTGTGGGTCTGCTCTTCGCCTGGGTTTGTGTCAGACTTCTATTCCAAATCAGAGAAATGAACTAAAGTAACATTAAAAGGCATGAGGTAGAAGCCAGGCACTGTAATTACCTGTAATCCTAGTTACTCAGGAGGCTGAGATCTGAGGATCATGATTCAAAGCCTGCCTGGGTAGGAAAGTCTGTGAGAACTCTCCTACTAACCATCAGGAGGAGGAGGTATAGGAGGAAGAAGAAGAAAAGGAAGAGGAGGTGGCAAAAATGGAGCTCTAGCCCAAGTGGTAGAGGGATAGACTTGAGCAAAAGAGCTCAGGGACCCAGGTTCTGAGAAGCAGCCATGGTCCTCAGTGCTCGCAGCATTGGTGCTGTGGCTCTGTACCTCAGTGGAGGCAGAGGAGAGCGAGGCGCCCAAGTACTTTCTGTCCTGGGCCCTACAAGCCTCTATCTCCATACACCCTGACTGCCGGAAGGACTGACTGCAGGAAGTCTGTCCTCATCCTCACTCCTACCTTCGTTTTTACCTCTAGGGTTTGTCAGTCACTTCACCTGAAGGCAAGGCCTAGCTCTTGACGTGGCCCTGTAGGATGGCTGCTGGGGAAATTCAGGGGAAATGAGGCTGTTAGTGTGCTCTCAGAGCAGATGTCTGAGAACATGTGGTCTGGCAGATGTTGTAAAGCCCCTTGGAACAATATCCTTTCTTTGTTTCCGCTTCTCTTTGCTGTCTATCTACATCTGGATCTTTACTTCAAACTGCTGGGACTCCATTTAGTTGCTTGCTCTCTTTCCAAGTCATAGGAAGAACTCTGGGAAAAGGAGAGAGTCCAGGCTCCTGGTTTCATGATGATAGGATCCCAATAAAACAGGGGTCTGTACTTCTCAGGTTTTTCTTTTAATTAATTGTAAGGTCCATTCCTGGACGGCGAACAGACCTCGCCCAGTACCTGCGTTACCTAGGCAACTGGGACACCTGGAAGAGGTCACATCCGCATCCGCTGAGGTCACATCTTAACCTGATGTGGCCACACCTTTCTCCCACCTGACCCCACTTCCCTTTACCTGGACACACCCTTCCGCACCCCCTACCCTATATAAGGCCTAAACCGCGGCCAGACGGCCTTTTTTTTCCCTTTTCCTTTGCCAGCCGCGTGGAGTGCCAACCTTGCCTGGTCCCAGCAGGTCTACTGAATAAACCCCTTACCTGAATACCACGTGCGTGGTGCAGTTCTTACTCGGCTACCTCTTTTTAAAAACCTAACATTTATGTTTTTGTTTTTGCTAAATGAGATCACAGGGTGCTGAGGGTATAGTTTGGTGGCAGAATACTTTCCTATGCAAGACCATAGATTCAATTCTCAGCAATACAAAAATTAAATACATACATGTGATTGACATTTTATAATTTCATGAGACTTTTAAATAAATACATCTTGGACAGCAGGCTGGGAATGTGGCTCAGTGGTAGATTGCTTGCCTAGCATTCATGAAGCCCTGGGCTCAATGCCTGAGTACCACATAAACAAAAAAAGCCAAAAATGGCACTGTGGCTTAAATGATAGAATGCCAGCCTTAACCAAAAGAAGCTCACAGACAGTGCCCATGCCCTGAGTTCAAGCCCCAGGATTGGCAAAAAAAAAAAAAAAAAAAGTACAGCAATGGGAATATACTTACCACTGCTGAAACATACATTCACAATGTTAAAGATGGAAAAAATTGATGTTTAATGTATATTTTACCAGAATGAAAAAAAACTAAGGCATTTATTAGGAAAAATTTCTTGAGGGCTAGGAAGGTGGCTCAGTGGTAGAGCGCTTGCCTTGCATGCATGAGGCCCGGGGTTCGATTCCTCAGCACCACATAAGCAAAAAAAAAAGCCAGAAGTGGTGCTGTGGCTCAAGTGGTAGAGCGTTAGCCTTATGCTGAAGAGCTGAGAGACAGCGCCCAGGCCCAGAGTTCAGGCCCCACTACCGGACCCAAAAAATAAAAAATAAATAAAATAAAAGCACAAGCAAAAGTCTATGTTGCAAGGTCTTAGAATTAACCAACTTGTCAGTGTCCTCTGGATTGACTTGATAACAAATTCAGAATTATTAGTGTCCATGGGAAGTTCCCCTGGGCCCTGTGTTAGGTAAATTAAATAGGTAGGTTTAATTAGGTAGCCAATAAAGAGAACACCACGTGGTATTCAGGCAGGAAGAGAAGTTTATTGTTTTACGGAACTGCTGTCCCCTCCATGCATGGTGGAGATCACCCGGCCAAAGGGGACAACCAACCATCCCCCAAGCCAAGACTTACCTAGGCCAGGGACAGGAAGAGGTGTGGCCAGGTGGGGGTAAGATATGTCCACACTGAATCTGGATGTGACCTCAGGGCCTGGGACTCACCCCCCCCCACAGCCCCCCCTCCCTCTACCCCCCCCCTCTGATGGGAGGTGTGAACATGGGTGACTCAGGATGTGACCTTGGAGGAGGGGAAGGTGACTGCTTCCAGGTGTGCCAGTTACTTAGGTAAAGCAGGTTCTGGGCAGAGACTTTATCAGGAAGTGGAGAGGCCAAGGCCCGCACGGCCCAGGGCAGACCTTACATCCTGTAAGAAAAGAAACAAGAAACTCAACAATCCAACAGGCTTTATTGGGGAGTGAAGTCTGGGAAGGGCAACCAAGTGTCCTCCCCCCTACCCCCACCCCCCCACCTCCACGCCTCTTACAACTAGGGTCTCTTTAAATAAGCCGAAGGAGTGAAATCAGGTGGGGCCGATGGGAGGGGGTGGGGCCGATGGGAGGGGGTGAAGTGGCAAGCAATGTTATTTTGACTGAGGAGTTTCAAGTTCTCAACAGAATCTGAGTCCACTGGGGCATCAGCCTCCCTTGTGGTTTTGGTCTCAGGCTCCCTTCTAAGACCACAGGGTATGTTTGTTCAGGGGGCAGAGGAGAGGAGATGATTCAGTGGGTGGGCAGCAAGGGTAGTTCTAAGATATGGCTATGGGGGGCTGGTGTTGGGGAGAAGGTGAGTGCTTTCATTTTAAGTCATTTTCCATCAAGCTCCGGGTGTTCCAACAAGCATTGGCAAATTCTTCCACCTTTCAGGGTAGATTCCTACCATCTCAGAATAGTTAGATGGTCTTCCCAATACACTACTTCATGTCATTCCTGTCCCCATTCGCCATAATTACAGCTTGCAGCAGTGTGAATCATTACCCTGAGAACCCTCAACACAACCTTGTGAAAGAAACAGTTTAATTATCCCTACTTTACAAATTGAATAAAAAGAGATAGCGTGTACAGAGAGTTCTTTTTTTTTTTAACCCTATTAAGGATTGAACCCAAGGCCCAAGGTCTCATACTTTCTAGCACACACTCTACCAGAGTTGTATCCTCAGCATTAAAAATTTTTAATTGTGGAAAAGTCCACATAATATACAATTTACTGCCTTGAAATATTATGAGTGTTTGGTTCTGTCATGTTAAATACATTCCTTGTACATCTAGTCCGCAAGTTCTCAGATAATAACCCCTTCCCAGACTCTGGCCTCCACCAATGTTTCTATGTTTCTATGTTCTCTGTCATGTAAGTGGAATCATGTGTTTGTCTTTTCATAACTAATTTATCCATGTTGGAGCACATATCAGAACTTCCTAGAATGTCTGTTGTACAAACTGCCAGTGTCTCAGATGAATAATAATGTGTACAATACTGTGATTATTCTTAATGTCCCTGAACTGAACACTTAAAGATGGCTAAAATGGGGGCTGAGAATGTGGCTTAGTGGTAGAGTGTTTGCCTAGCATGCATGAAGCCTGGGTTTGATTCCTCAGTATCACATAAACAGAAAAAGCTGGAAGTAGCACTATGGCTCAAGTGGTAGAGTGCTAACCTTGAGCACAGAGAGGCTCAGGAACAGTGCCCAGGCCCTGAGTTCAAGCCCCAGGACTGGCACAAAAAAAAGATGACTAAAATGTAGCTGGGAGTGGTGCCACACACCTATTATCTAAGCACCCATGAGACTGAGGAAGGAAGTTCCTGAGTTTAAGGCCAGATTAGGCTACTTGTTAAGACTTTATCTCAAAAAAAAAAGACAACTAAAGCATAGAACAACAACAACAAAAAGAGGTTATTTGTCCAAGCATATAAAGTAGGTGAGTGGCATTTTATGTCCAAATAGTAGTCTCCCAGCTCAACCTTTCCTCTATTTGATGAGTCTTCTATACTGGTGGGTTCTTCATCCACATATTCAGTCAACACACTAGATAAAAACTTTTTAAGGGGCTGGGAAGGTGGCTCAGTGGTAGAGTGCTTGTCTTGCATGCCTGAGGCCCTGGGTTCGATTCCTCAGCACCACATAAGCAAAAAGAAAAAAAAAAGCCGGGAGTGGAGCTGTGGCTCAAGTGGTAGAGCGCTAGCCTTGAGCTGAAGAGCTGAGGGACAACGCCCAGGCCCAGAGTTCAGGCCCCACAACTGGACCAAAAGAAAAATTAAAAAAAAATTCCAGTTGCTGCTAAAGTGTACTATATAGTTAGGCCTGCAATGATTGTACCTGTAACTGAATTTCATAAACATTTTTCCCTAGATAAGACAGTGTAATGACTATTTACATGGCATTTACACTGTATTAGGTGTTCTGTCAACTAGAGATGACTCTGCCTATACAGAAGAGTGTGAGGGCTGGGAAGGTGGCTCAGTGGTAGAGCGCTTGCTTCACTTGCATGAGGCCCTGGGTTCCATTCCTCAGCACCACATAAACAGAAAAGGCCAGAAGTGGTGCTATGGCTTAAGTGATAGAGCACTAGCCTTGAGCTGAAGAGCTGAGGGACAGGGCCCAGGCCCAGAGTTCAAGCCCTACGACTGACCAAAAAAGAAGAAGAAGAAGAGGAGGAGGAGGAAGAGGAAGAGAAGGAGGAGGAGATCGAAGAGGAGGAGAAGGAGGAGGAGTGTGGGTAGGTTATATGTCAATACTATCATTGGATATTGTGAAATCAAGTGTCCTTAGATTTTGGAATGACAAGAAATCTTGGAACCAGTCTTCTGAGAATAATTACAGAGGACCACACTGTCCCTCATAACAAAAGTTACACAGATGTGGAGCCTGTAATCCTGAGTCCTTCCATGAAATCTCAGGTTGTCAGCATGGTGGCAGACTCATATTTAGGGATTCATTATCAATAAGAATTGGCAGCCAGTGCTGGGCTTTCAATGGGAGAGAAATGTCAGATCCCACAGAATGTAGGCTGGGATGTACAGCTCAGACATTGCCTAGTGTGTGCAAGATCTTTGGTTCCATCCTAGTACCATAAAAAGAGAAAGAGAGAAACAAGGGAGAGGAATGAAAAGTGATGGTGGTGGATCTACCACCTCTTCCACCAATAGGCTGCTAGGCACTTGGGAAAATGGAAGAAGCAGCCACAGTGTACGTGGGGGGCTGAGAGCCCCCATGGTTGGTCTGGGTGTGGGGGGGGCGGGGAGGGCATCCAGGAATGTTTCAGAAGCTTGTTGGGGGATGGTGTGCCAAGAGCCATGTCTAATGAGGGTTCTGGTGAGGCCACCAAGAGGACGGCGTTCACATCCTCTCCCTCAATGGGGTTTCCTGAGAGAAGAGGAACAAGGAAAGAGAGCTGTCCCCGAGGGGCATCTGACACTCTTTCTGCAGGCAGGAACAGGGAGATGGAAAGAAACAAGAACAAAAGCTGTCCCTGGAAACTGAATGACCCAAGGTCTACAGATCATAGGACCCCTAGTCGCATACCTTCTCCAGTGTCTTGGATAAGACTGCATCCTGACATGGGGGATAACATCCTCCCCATAATCACACTTTATCCTCTTTTCAGACAGAAATAGACTGCCATTTGAGAAAATGAAGTTGGGGCGGAGGGGCAGGGGACGGGAAGCCAGGCACTGGTGGCTAACAGCTGTAATCCTCAGGAGGCTAAGATCTGAGGATCATGGTTCAACGTCAGCCCAGGCAGAAAAGTCTGTGAGACTCTTATCTCCAGTTAACCACCAGAAAACAGGAAGTGGTGCTATCGCTCAAGGTGGTAGCCTTGAGTGAAAGAGCTCAGGAACAGCACCCAGGCTCAGAATTCAAGCCCCTCTCCCCAAAAAGTATCATCTGTAAGTGATTTTAAATAGTTTTCAAAAATCAAAATATCAAGAGCTTCATAAATAATAAGAACAGAAATCAGAAGGACTAGAAAACATACATATCTGAATATTAAGTTCGACTTTTTGCTGGGATATGAGCTCTCTGGCCCCAATTTATGAGCCCTACCAGGAAGCCAGGAGAGCACTGTAGGGCTGAAAATATTGCTTGTCTGGGCAGAGTTGAGAAAAAGGTCATTGTTCACTGGTGAGCTATCTATATGGAAACAGACACACTTAGTCGTTAGAACACATTGTGCAACAATCAATTCACAAGCTACATCAATTTCATTGGCATACAGTTGCCAAGCACTACTGATTTCGCTTGCTAGTCATGAGCAATTGGAAAACCATTTCTTTTATCCAACCTTAATTACTAGTATTAACCTTAATTAACTAGTATTAACTTACACATTACACTCCACAGTAATATAGAGGTTACAGAATTGCTGAGAGTGAAGCAGCTGGCTGTGGCTTTCAGAGAGGCCTTGATGAAGGCAAAAAAGAGAGCAAGAACAGATGCAAGTTAGCTGCTGCAGGTGGTCAGAGTTGACACTAACATAACACTGAGTTGCTAGGCTCTTGAGACACAATGGTATCAAAACAGGGAGCTAGCTCAAGGTTCAATGCTGGGTCAAAGCATCTACTTACGGGGTCTGGTCTATGGAAGGCAAGTGGTTCACTTCAAGCAGAGGGATCCAACTGAGCTGGAGTCCTGGGGCCTGAGTCAGGAGGGAGTTCATTGCTTATTAATCATTGGTCCAATGGCAATGATCTTGGTTGATGATGGTCGGTGTATGTTACTATACCCTAGTGTTAGGTGCCCCTCCTTTTATGTGATCCAGGTGAGGGCGGGGGTGTGTCCTTCCTTGGTTTGGTGTGCTCAATAAGGTCACAAGCCTGGCTTTTCTGACATGGATTTGATAGGACCAGGTATCCGTGTGTTCTTGACTCAGTGTGATAAATTCCTAGGTGGTAATTTTTCATTTACATAATTATTCATGGGTCTATTTCATCATTAGTGCTGGACAATTGGTGATTGCTTACTTGTCCAAACAAAATGTAAAGTCATTCTGTCTCAGCATTTATGCTCCAAATGGAGCAAACTGCTGTTTTATAAAATGGAGTTATGCATGCCAGGCATGGTCGCTCATGTCTGTAATCCTAGCTATTTAGGAGGCTGAAATCTGAGGATCACAGCTTGAAGTCAACCCAGACAGAAAAATGTGAGACCCTTCTCTCCAAATAACCACCAAAATAAAGCCAGAAGCAGAGCTATGGCCCAAATGATACAACACTAGCTTTGAGGAAAAAAAAAAAAGCTAAGGAACACTACCAAAGCCATGAATTCAAGTCCCAGTAACACACACACACACACACACACACACACACACACACAGAGTCATTCATGGCAAAGCATAACCTGAAAACGGTGACACATAATGTGGAGTATTTTTTAAGCAGATCATTTGATTTCCACAAATCAAATTTGTGGAAAACACCTATACCTAGCTACTCAGGAGGCTAAGATATTGAGGATCATCGGTCAAAGCCAGCCCAGGGGGATGTGAAGGGTAAACCAAAGGAGGAGGCTGCAATGCTTGGTAAGAAATGTACGCATTATCCTGCCCATGTAATTGTAACCCCTCTGTACAGTATGTTCACAAATAAAATAAAATTAAATTAAAAAAAAAAGCCAGCCCAGGGAAGGAAAGTCCATGAAAATCTTATCTCCAATTAACCACAAGAAAACCAGAAGTGGCACTGTGGCTCAAAGTGGTAGAACACTAGCATTGAGTGGAAAAAGCAAAGGGACAGTCCCCAGGCCCTGAGTTCAATCCCCACCAAAAATAAAAGTGTAGAACAGACAAGGCAGGTGCCACTTGCATACTCCATCCCAGGGAAGGCCACCAGACCCTCAGGACCTTGTCCCAGCAAGCAGATGTGTCAAACTGGCCCATATGTCTTCCTCTGGGAAAGGATGACACGGAGGTATTCAATCAGAGACACTACCACCCTGCGCTTCCTGAAGAAGTGGTGCCTCCCCTTCCAAGTGGGAGGAGGCAGTGAGTATCTGGCCTATGACCCATGCTGCCAGCCCTGGGAGTCTAGTCACATGTTGCCATTTCCCAGAAGAGTAGTGAGGCAAGCTGCACTAGTTTTGGAAACATGCAGCGTGTGTTTGCACAGCTGCCTTGGACCATCTGACCTGGGCAGCATGGCTGTCCCCAGCACTGGAAGAGAAGATTCAAGATGCTTAAAGAGACAAATAGTCCAAAAGGTAACAGAAACACTGTAGACTGTAGTCATGACCTTTCTTGCTTATGGGAAAACGAAGCAGCCCTTTCTGTCTCTCACACACACACACACCTGTTTAGCATGTCACCTTCCTATGTTTTCTCCTTTCCCCCCAAGGTCAACACCCTTGTTTAGATCACACAGGAGGCACTAAAGGCTACCAGGCTTAGTGTGCCTGGTGTCTGATGATGATTTGCATATGTAACCCGATCTAATAAGTCACAGTGCCGGGAAGTAAAGGCCTAGATTCCTGACTTTGTTCCACAAGTCCTCAGGTCCAGGAGGCACGCAGCCCTGGAGCCTAGGCAGCCGACAGCCTCAGAACTGCAGAACTGCCGAGCACAGGGCCAACCGGACTGAGAGCTTTGTGACAACTCCTTGTGTTCTAGTGGATTGGGTAGATAAGCCCACTCTCAGCAGGCACCTAGGAAAATACACATGAGAGGAAAATTATAACCAGCTCATGTTTTTGGTATTTGTGCCAGGTCTCTGACACTTGACATGTATTACTTAATCTAATCTTTGCAACTTCAGAAGTTGGTCCTAGTAGTTAGGTGCTATTTTTATATACATACACTTCCTCTCAAAGATAAGAGAACTAAGCCCAGTACTGGTGGCTCAAGTCTGTCATACTTGCCACTCTGGAGGATTTTGATTCGAAGCCAGGGGGCGGGAAAGTCCTGGAGACTCTTATCTCCAATGAACTTCCAAAAAGTGTAGAGTAGAGCTGCAGCTCAAGTGGTAGAGCACCAAGTCCAAGAGCCCAAGACAGGCACAGAACAAACAAACAGATAATCGAACTAAGCCACAGTAATCCAGAGACAAATTCTCATAGGAGTCTCTGCCCTCAAACCACATTTGTAGTTTCCAGCCACCTCCCTGGCCACCATCCCTGAAACCCAGGACTCTACTCTGCCTGGAGTTCCTGACTCAGTAATTCTAGATGGGCCAGAATCTGCTTTGCTCAAGAGCTGTCCTCCAGGACTTCTGGTCAGGAAACCACCCTTTAGTAGTGATGTCCTAGACTAAACATGGGGCCCACCCGTCCTACCAACCATCTGGGTCATTACATACCTCTAGTGTTGTCTTCATACAGCAGATGTAGCCTTACAAATGGGTATCACATACCCCTGCCAACTCAGCCAGGAAGCCCCCGTCCAGCCTGATGCCCACAGCGATGTCCAAAGTACATAATTCTTTTTCTTTTTCTTTTTGCCAGTTCTGGGGCTTGCACACTGGTGCCTGGGCACTGTCCTCGAGCTTCTTTTGCTCAAGGCTAGCACTCTACCATTTGACTCACAGTGCCACATCTGGCTTTTTCTGTGTATGTGGTACCAAGGAATTGAACCCAGGGCTTCATGCATGCTAGGCAAGCACTCTACCACTAAGCCACATTCCCAGCCCCCAAGGTGCATAATTCTTTAGAAGACAAAAATGTTTTGCAGTGCAGAGAGGCTGTTCATGCATAATTTGAGCCATCCCAGCCTCCTGTGAAAAGGCTGGCTTCTAAACTGGCTGGATCCAGGTTTGCCTGTGAGCCAGGACACCCACCCACCCACAGAGTGGCTGCTATGAAGTATCTCACCCTTTTGGTATCCCCTCTAGGGATGCTGGCCTAGGAAACTACTGCTTCAGGAAGCCAAGGACACTGGTAACCACAAACATGGCTTGGGGACAAACAGACTTCCTCTTGTGTGGGAATCGGCCTATAGATCAATGAGGCTTGTTGTCTTATCTTTAATGGGGTGTATCCATATAAAAATAGCACCTCACTTCTACAATCAACTTCTAAAGTTGTAAAGAGTAGATGAAGTAATCCTTGTCAAGTTCCTGGGTGGGAATCCACGAACTGGTTATGATTTTACTGTAATAAGGGGTGGGCTACCTACCCGAAACATCGGAACACAAGGAGGCGACCAAAAAATCCTAGTTCTTAAGTGGCGCTGTAGCTCAAGTGGTAGAGCACTTGCTTTGAGCTGAAGAGCTGAGGGACAGCGCCCAGACCCAGAGTTCAAGCCCCACGACCAACAACAACAACAAAAAAAAGCAATGTAATTTTGTAAAATCCTAGTTCTTCAGGAGGCTGAGATCTGAGATCATGGTTCAAATCCAGCCAGAAAATTTTGTGAGACTTTTATCTCCTATTAACCAAAATGGCAGAAGTAGAGTTGTGGGCACAAGTGGCAGAGTGTCAAGCTTCATTGAAAAAAACTAAGGGACTACCTCCCAGGCCCTGTATTTATGCACATACACCCCCCCCCCACACACACACACAGCCCTCATGGTCCCCATTCTGTCATGGCAGCACTTTTCACTACTTGTTGTATACTGAGTCGGCTTTGTGTAGTTACTAGCTGACCTCTCCTCCCGCTGTAGCGAATTCTCCCCAAGAAGAACCCTCACAGTGTACAGCGCCTACCACAGCAGGCAGCACACAAGGTAGGGACAAGAAAAACAAATTCAGTGAACAACAACAAAAATAAACGGACAGACGGACAAGCAGACAAGAGAAAGAACAAATGCAGAGAGAGAAACCCCATGGCCAAAGCCACAGGCGCTGGGCCCAGCTCTCTTCCCAAGCTCTCCTGCTTCAGCCTCCAGAGCTGCTGCAGGAAGGGATCATGCTTGAATTTCAGACTTCTCTTTCCAGAGCTTCCCTTTTTGGGTATATAGACGATATATTCCCCACCTTGCTACCTTTTTCCTGTGGCACAAGAAAGAAGAAAAGCCATTTCTGGGGTGCTAACACAGTGAGGGGTAGAAATTCTGGGGCCTCCATCTTCTCTCATGCTCTTCTGCCCCTGATCCTTCCTTCCAAGGCCATTACCATCCAAGAGTTTCTATCTACCCAGGTCAGGGCAGGTGGGGACATTCCTAACTTGCTTCACTCAGCCTCCAAACCCTCACCTTAATATGTATCCAAAAAGCTCACTTATTGGAGAGCAGGTGCCAGTCCCACCACTGGGCTTGGATTCATCAGCACAAGAGCTTCGCAAAGTCATGAAGGCAGAGATCACTGTCCCCACACAGCTCCCCGGCTGGCCCACCTCTCCGTGGCCATCTTGTCACCTCTGCCCATGCCTTCCTCTGGCCGCCTCATTCATGCCCGCTTCTGTGGCTCCCACTATCAGGCAGCAGCTGATGATCCCAAGTGTCTGGGTGAGTGAGTAGTTCAAGGTGTTAGGAGGAGTGGGGTGCTCAGAAAGGCCTTGGAAGTCTCCCCCCTCCCCCCAACACACATACACCTTGGCTCCACCCACATCTTCCCCTGTGCATCTCCTCTCCTGACTCTTCCTGAGTTGCATCCTTTTATAACAATCCAGGAACTGTAGGTAGTGGCTTATTGTGACTTATGAATCACTCTAGCAAATTGTGAGACCCCTGGCAGGGGGGAGGGGGGAGGGAAAGGGATATGGCAACTCTCAATTTATACTTGGCTGGTCAGAAGGGCAGGAAGCCCTGGGTTTTGACTTGCAGGACTGAGCACTTACCCTCTGAGCCAGGTTGGAGAGGGTGGGAATTGGATTACATTGTGGGATGCTCCACTGGGGGTGGAGACTTACCCAGTGTGGGAGAAAACAAAAACAAAACTATACCGCTAGTGCAGAAATGTGTGAGTGCAAAGAGACTGTGTTTTGTTTCCCCCACTCCAGACTTCACTTCCTGGCTCACTCCCATTTGACCTTCAAAACCCAACTGAAGAGTCTATTTCCTTGGCAGCCTTCTTTGATTCCCAGGGCAGGAAGGAGGTGTTGCTTGTCTGTGTACTTAACCTCTTTCTGTCAAAGCAGTGAAGGTGCCACTTGGCCATCATGATGGATTTTATTTTTCCCAGCACAGCCAGCCTCTGCGTGTCAGAGGGCAGAGCCATGTCTTGAGCCTTGGGTCTTGAGCGTTGGATCCTGAGCGCTGAGAGCCCAACTTGGAACAGCACTTGGAGAGAAAAAGTCCCACCGCCCATGGGCTGTGACTTTCACCTCCCTGGGTTCTTCTCAAAGTCAGATCCAAACAGGTGGAGAGAACTGGAATTGAAAAGAGAGAAGGGATCAGAACCAATCACTCCCAGGTTGGGCGAACAAGTCCCTAGACCCCTTGAGGAACATCTCTGTCCATAAAAAGCAGCAATTTGCTGCTATTACTGTTCCAGTAATTGGGTCAGTGTGGTTCTATAATCAGACATTGTGTCGTCTCTAAGCCTCCCAAAGGTTTCAAGTTCTCTAGAGTCCAGTATCACAATCCATAGCCCCCCCCCCCCCAAATATACCAGCCTAGCGATTGAGAACAGGGCTGTCCCTATTCTCCTTGGATGGCGCCCCCTCGTGGTGACAGACACCATGGCAAAGAGGGCAGGTCTGATCAGGACTGGTTCTTCTCAGCGGATGCTTCTAGAATCACCTGAGGGCATTCCCAAAATCACACAGTTACACCCTTTCTAGAGACCTTGGGTGAGGAGGACGGAGGTGTAGCCCCAGTATTAAACACACATAACACACACACACACAAATTGAGAACTGTAGAGTATTGAGCTTGATGGTGAGGTCTTACAAATAACTTTTTGGCTAATAATTGTTAAGGTGCCAACATTTTCAATTTTTTTTTCTTTTTTTTTGCCGGTTGTGGGTCTGAACTCTGGGCCTGGGCGCTGTCCCTCAGCTCTTCAGCTCAAGGCTAGCACTCTACCACTTGAGCCACAGCGCCACTTCCGGCTTTTTCTGCGTATGTGGTGCTGAGGAATCGAACCCGGGGCCTCATGCATGCAAGGCAAGCGCTCTACCACTGAGCCACCTTCCCAGCCCAACATTTTCAAATTTTTGTCTGTCTTAAATCAGTAACTTAGAGCAGGCTTAAGGCATTCCTCTAGCTCTCCTTTTCTGCTGCATACTCAGAAAGGACAGATATTACGGTGTTTGGGCACTATACACTTGCAGGCTTCCTCAACCTTTCAGAATTCAATCACTGATATCTGTTCAGAATGAGAAGTTTCCATTTACTGTAGTGTCTTGCTGCCCTCCCAAAAGCTCTGGGCCAGGTTGTAACCTGTGCGTGTGTGTGTGTGTGTGTGTGTGTGTGTGTGTGTGTGTGTGTGTGTGTGTGTGTGACTTCTCTGGTCTTTCTTCCTATGAAGCCACCAGGATTCACAGCATTTGAGCATTCAAACATAAGGGATCTACTCTAATGACTTTACTTCATCTCATTCACCTTTAAACAGCCTGATCAGATTACACTTCCCTCCCCTTATGAAGATTAGACTTTAACGTGAGTTTGTAGAGCGATTAAGCCATATTCAAACGTAGCAAGGATAGAAATGATGGAGATGGGTTTCAGCCTTCTCTATTGTGCCATCCAAGGACCGACTGCACGTGACATGGGAGAGACTACAGAGGAGGTTCCAGAGGCAAAATGACCAACTGTTCTGGTTTTCCTGGGGCTGGGAGCTTCCCAGAATGCAAACTTTCAGGATGGAAATGTGGGACAGGCCCAGGCTTGGTTACCTTGTGATACAGACCTAGCATGATAGGATTAGGTGAAGTGAGTATTGAAATGCATGCCTGGAGACCGCTCGAGGATCTTCACAGGAACAACAGCATGACAGGCTTCCCTAGTGTGGGAAGAGTGCTTTGAAAGCCCTGAGGACTGGGAGAGAGCAAGGGAAGGGTGACATTGTAAAAACAAAATGTACTCATTGCTGACTATTGTAACTGTAAACCCTCTGTATATCACTTTTATAATAACAATACACATGTTAAAAAGAGGGGCTGGGAAGGTGGCTCAGTGGTAGAGTGCTTGCCTCACATGCATGAGGCTGTGGGTTCGATTCCTCAGCACCACATAAGCAGAAAAAAGCCGGAAGTGGCACTGTGGCTCAAGTGACAGGGCGCTAGCCTTGAGCTGAAGAGCTGAGGAACAGCGCCCAGGCCCAGAGTTCAGCCCCTATGACCAAAAAAAAAAAAAAAAAAAAAAGTTAAAATGAAACACCAAGAACAGGGCCATTAAACTCCCGGTGGTCATCCAGTAGGCTCAGATTGGCTAAGCTTTGAGCAGGATGTGAAAGAAAAGCAATCAGAAAATGACCCAAAGCTAGGCTGAGGGAAGTCAGCTTTGGTTAGCATTGATTTCATGAGAAGCCTTTCATTCTGAGTTGTCAGACCTACCAAGCCATTAAAATCACTTTTGAATGTGTGCAACTAGATTTGTGTAACATTTATATTTGCTTATTTTAGGACCTTTCTTCCTCCTCCTCATCTTCTTCCTCCTCCTCCTCTTCTTCCTCCTTTTCTTTCTCCTCCCTCCCCTCCTCCTCCTTTTCCTCTTCCTCTTCTTTCTCTTTTTTCTCTTCCTTCTCCTTTCCTGGCTCACACTCCATGCTCCAGCCCAGAAACCAATCTAGCAATACTGTTCCATGTCTCAGACTTCAGGGAGGAATTCAGCCTGAAGAAGCCCTGTGGGTCTTCCTGTAAGGAACTAGACTCCATGAGTACATTGGAAGCTCTCAGGTACTGACAAACTACTATTTGAAACAGTACATTAGGAGATATCCACATTTGGTAAAGAACAAAACTCTTAGTTTAAAGTTCAAAGATCAGTTGAGCCTTTTTTCTTTTTCAGGTTTTTTTTTCTTTTCTTTTCTATTTTTGGCAATTTTGGGGCTTGAACCAGGGCCTGGGCACTGTCCCTGAGCTTTTTTTCCTCTCAAGGCTAAAGCTCTACCACTTTGAACCACAGCACAAGTTCCAGTTTTCTGATGGTTAATTGGAGATACAAGTCTCAGGGTCAAAGCCCAGGTTGGCTTTGAACTGCGATCCTCAGATTTCGGCCTCCTGAGTAGCTAGGATTACAAGAGTGAATCACCAGCTCACTTCTTTCAAGTTTTAATGAAGTTTTACTGCTGGGCCATTATAGCTCACGTCTATAATCCTAGCTTCTTCAGTAGGCGGAGATCTGAGAATTGCAGTTTGAAGTCAGCCTCAGGCAGGAAAATTGATGAGACGCTTCTCAAATTAACCTGAAAAAAGCCAGAAATGGGCCTGTGGCTCAAATGGTAGAGCACCCTCCTTGAATAATAAAGTTAAGGGACAGTGCCCAAACCCTGAGTTCAAACCCCAGTGTCGGACAAAAATAAATAATTTACTTATTTATTTCTGGTACTAGGGATCAAACCCATGGCCTCATGCATGTTGAACATGTGTTCAACCACCGAGCTACACCCTTAGTCCCAAATGCTTTCGTTTTGGGAGGTTTTAGATTTACGAAGCACTCAAGAAGAGAGTATAAGGAGTTTCTTTCTCTCCTGGGAGCCCTCTCTCATTTCCTGTTGGAGCGGGCTTTGCTGTGGTCTTTTTGTTCTGTTTTTATATGATTCTCCTGCCCCATTTGTTTTGTGGTGGACACATAACTCACAAGGCTGACAATGGGGAGCCTGCAGCTTTTCTATTTGTCAAAACAACTCTCATCACCGCTGTGTGCACAGACACACACAGGCCACCCAGCGTGTAAGGCGCACACCCAGGAGCCTAGAGAAAAAGAGGCCTGGGAAACAGCAGCCAGGAATTCAGAGCCTAACTGTATTAATGAATAGCTTGATTAAAAGCACATACGCATTATTTTTGCTGTAAGCCTTGTACTCTCGGCAGCGACATGGTTTAGTAAAAAGAAAGAGAGAGCACAGAACAAAACAACAAAGAAAAAGGAACAGTTCTCTCCCTCTGACCCTTGACTGCTTGCCCAAATAATTAGTGTGCTCTGGGAGCGAGGCAAGAATACTTTAAAGAAAGTAACATCCTGGGAAAATAACTCGTCTTGGCAGAGGACGTGTTTAAGGGAGAAAACTTACCTTGGGGATGGACACCTGTCTTAGTGAGATCATGTGACCCTAGCCATCCTTGGCTTCAAGAAGATGCCTAAATATCAATGACCCAAGACCAGCCTGGAAATTTCTGGGCCCAACTAACAAAATAGTATAACAGCAAGGATCTATTTTTTCCTTTTTCTTTTTCTTTCTTTTTTTTGCTAGTCCTAGGGCTTGAACTCAGGGCCTGGGCACTATCCCTGAGTTTCTTTTGCTCAAGGCTAGCACTCTACCACTTGAGCCACAGCACCACTTCACCTGGGGCTTTTCCCATTTATGTGGTACTGAGGAATTGAACCCAGGGCTTCATGCATGCTAGGCAAGCACTCTACTACTAAGCCACATTCCCAGCCAAGAAGGATATTCTTAGGAGAGCAACACAAAGACACAATGCTTAAAATAATATTTATTATATAACATGACATCAGTCTTTGGGGGGGTAAGGGGGCAGAGAAATGGAGGGACAAAGGGGGAACAAATGCAGCCGTGGTACTCACTAGATTGAAAATGAGGGCTGGGAAGGTGGCTCAGTGGTAGAGCGCTTGCCTTGCATGCATGAGGTCCTGGGTTCGATCCTCAGTACCATATAAGCAAAAAAAGAGAAAAAAGCCTCCTCAGTACCATATAAGCAAAAAAAGAGAAAAAAGCCGGAAGTGGCGCTGTGGCTCAAGTGGTAGAGCGCTAGCCTTGAGCTGAAGAGCTGAGAGACAGCGCCCAGGCCCAGAGTTCAGGCCCCACGACCGGACGCCCCCCCAAAAAAAAACAGAAAATGAGCTATCTAACTTGTGGGTGTAGATGGAGTTTAGGGTGGGGGAGAAGGGGGGACTGGGAGAGAGTGAGGGAAGGGATGACAATGTACAAAAAAAATGTATTACCTGACTTATGTAACTGTGACCAGACCTCTTATATCACCTTTATAATAATGATAAAAAGTAAAAAATTTTAAAAATGATGAAATATGCCAGCTATTGGAACAAAGGGCAACATTCATCTTCAGGTGCATTTAAGCCAAACTCAACCTACCTTTTATCACCATAAATACCCATGATAGGAGAGCTCTCATTGTCCCTGTTACCAGCTATACTAGCACTCATGTCTGGGTTATGTATTATGTTTTAATAATAATCTTTTTTTTTGTCTGTTGTAGGCCTGAACTCTGGGCCTGGGTGCTGTCCCTCAGCTCTTTAGCTCAAGGTGAGCACTCTACCACTTGAGCCGCAGCACCACTTCTGGTTTTTCTGCTTATGTGGTACTGAGGAATCGAACCAGGACCTCATGCATGCAAGGCAAGGACTCTAGCACTGAGCCACCTTCCCAGCTCCTTAATAATAATCTTTATTGGTTTCTACTATGATGTGTCTTCAGATTCTTTTTTTTTTTTTTTGGTGACCACACTAAGAACTCAGTACCCATGGGGCTGGGAAGGTGGTTCAGTGGTAGAGCACTTGCCTTGCATGCTTGAGGCCCTGGGTTCGATTCCTCAGCACCACATAAGCAAAAAGAAAAAAGCCAGAAGTGGCGCTGTGGCTCAAGTGGTAGAGCGCTCGCCTTGAGCTGAAGAGCTGAGGGACAGCGCCCAGGCCCAGAGTTCAGGCCCCATGACCGACAAAAAAATAAAAAAGTAAATACCATTACTTCTTGCTTTTACAGGTTTGTGTGGATGGATATAAAGCGCAGAACACAGCCTAGCTCCGCAGGAAGTCACCACCGGAAGGAGGGAGAGAGAGGGAGACAGAAGGGAAGGAGGGAGGGAGGGGGAGGGAGGGAGGGAGGGAGAGAGGAGATACGAGATAAGAGGAGGAGAGAAGAGAGGAAAACGAAGAGGAGAGGAGGAAGCTAGAGAAGGGGAGAGAGACACGTGGTGCAGAGGGGTGTGGGTATCTTAAGGTCAAAGTGGAAAGGTCAGAGGGCAGTTGGTTTTGAAGCGGTGGGCAAAAGAGTCTGAGACCCTCGGACTTGCTACCTTGGTGATCTCAGCTTAGGGTTAGAACTGAAACCCCTCCTCCTCCCCACTCTCCCCCCCCCCCGCAGGCGATTACTCGACCACGACCACGACCTCCGACCCCCCCCCCCCCCCCCAAACCCCAAACCCCAACCAACCCCCCGGAACCTGGGCTTTCTTACCCCGCCCCCACCAGCCTTGGCTTTGGCTCCGCCCTCCTCTCCCCAGAGGTTGGAAGCCGGCGCCGACCCGACGCGG
The DNA here is from genome assembly GCF_000151885.1 of Dipodomys ordii. Classification (NCBI taxonomy): domain Eukaryota; kingdom Metazoa; phylum Chordata; class Mammalia; order Rodentia; family Heteromyidae; genus Dipodomys; species Dipodomys ordii. The sequence goes on along the minus strand of NW_012267242.1, from coordinate 1,634,050 downwards.
TTGCCTAGCGACACGCTATTCCCAGGATGCCTAGGGTGCTGTGTTCTTTTCTTAGCCAATCAGAAAAGCGTGTCGGCCTCACCCTCGGCCAATAGATGGCGAGGCCGGGGCCCGCGACGGTTAAACTGGGCCCGGGCCGGGGTTCGGGACGGTGCGGCTTGCTAGTGACCTCAGGAAGCCGGCGGCGGGAAGCCATGCCGTCGCGGGTGGAGGACTATGAAGTGCTCTACACCATCGGCACCGGTTCCTACGGCCGCTGCCAGAAGATCCGGAGGAAGAGCGACGGCAAGGTGGGCGCGGGCTCTGGCCCAGTCCCCGCCCCTGCGCCCCCCGGGGTGGGGGTGGGGGGGCTCAGCGGCCCGGAAGTCTCCGCCTAGCCCCTGCATCTGCGTCCCGCAGCCTGGGCGGAGACTGGGTCGTGTCCTCCGATACAGATATTGATGAGTTCTTTTCATATTTTCTCGTTCCTGCTTTGACTTCCTTAGTATCTTCCAATGATGGCCGACAGCTCAGAGAGGACCAGGGGCAGGCCACCATATCCTCAAGCTTTGCATCTGCAATCACAATCCACACAAATCTCTTATTAGTTTGAAATTGGATTCCCAGTGAGTATAGATCTTGTTCAGAAAGCAACATTGGAGAGGTAGCTGCCTAGCCGCGGCTGGATCTTTACTAAGGTTCTCGGAAGGCACTACCGGTTTGGAATAGACAGCTAGGGGACTTTGACCTCCTCAGTTCTAGCTTTGACCAAAATACTGCCTATTTCCCATTAAGAATTGAGAATAGTGATTTGGAGAACCTTAATATATCATGCACCTCTCTGCCCAGAACATTTACTGCTTAAAGATTAGAGAAAGATTAAGGCAAGTAAAGTCAGGATTTACAGTTTATTGAACTGAATTACATGATCATGACTTTGGATTTGGAGGATTTGTTTAAAAGGGAGGTCATTTGTGCAATTTTGGACCATCTATCTATTTCAGTTTTTGTTTCTGAGCATAGTAAGTTCTCATAACTTGGAAAATTTCTTCTTTTCAGATACTAGTCTGGAAAGAGCTTGATTATGGCTCCATGACAGAAGCCGAGAAACAGATGCTTGTTTCTGAAGTGAATTTGCTTCGTGAACTGAAACATCCAAACATTGTTCGTTACTATGATCGAATTATTGACCGAACCAACACAACCCTGTACATTGTAATGGAATATTGTGAAGGAGGGGACCTGGCAAGTGTGATTACTAAAGGAACCAAGGAAAGGTAAATGCAGTCTTTTAAATGTAGGCTGAAAATGGGTCTAATTTTGTAACTGTTAAGCATCCTGTGTTAGGATCAGGGACAAGGAATGTATTAATATGGAAATGCTCTTGGGTTTCTTTGGCTCATCCACAGAATCTTAGAAAATGGCTGGTAAACTGGAAGCTATATTTTATACAAAGATATTTATTTGCTGGGCACCTGTGACACCTGTAATCCTAGCCACTTAGGAGGCTGAGATATGAGGATATATGTTTGAAGCCATCCTGGGTAGACAAACCTGAAAGATTCTTTTAGTTAACCAGCAAAAACTTAGAATGGAGATGTGGGCAAGTGGTAGAGTACCATCCTTGAGCAAAATGTTAAAGCTGGGCACTGATGACTCATGCCTGTTATCCTAGCTACTCGGGAGCTTGAGATTTGAGGATCATAGTTTGAAGCCAGCCGAGGCAGAGAAGTCTGTGAGATTCCTATTTCCAATTAACCACCAAAACAGCTGGAAATGGAGCTGTGGCTCAAGTGGTAGAGTTGAGCACAAAAGCTCAGGGACAGTGCCCAATACCCTACTCTTCCCCTCTCCCCCTAATAAAGCTAAGCAAGAGCATGAGGCCCTGAGTTCTGATACAAAAATGCCTGTAATCCTAGCTAATCTGGAGGCTGAGATCTGAGGATTATAGTTTGAAGCCAGTCTGAGCAGGAAAGCCAGAAATGGAGCTATGGCTTAAGTAGATAGAGGACTAGTGTTGAACACAAAAAGCTCAAGGACAATGCCCAGGCCCTAAGTTCCAGCCCCCTCAAAAAATAAAAACCCACACAAACAAAAAGGTAATTTATTTCCCTATTTGTACATTTTAAACACTTAAATAATTGACCTTGTTCATATCTGTAATGTTTTTCTATGAAGTTACATTTATATGATGGCTTTGGTTTCAGGCAGTACTTAGAGGAAGAGTTTGTTCTTCGAGTGATGACTCAGTTGACACTGGCTCTGAAGGAGTGTCATCGACGAAGTGATGGCGGCCATACCGTGCTGCATCGGGATCTGAAACCAGCCAATGTCTTCCTGGATGGCAAGCAGAATGTCAAGCTTGGAGACTTTGGGCTAGCGAGGATATTAAATCATGATACAAGTTTTGCAAAAACGTTTGTCGGCACGCCTTACTACATGTCTCCTGTAAGTACTCCAGGATTGACGTGCTTTTTAATATCCTAATGCTAAGTGTTTAAATGCAAGGGATTTAGGTAACTGTAGCAGCCCAGAATTAGTCATATAGAAACCTGGGCCTCAAGGGCAAATGCAGTGGATTACCTTCTCTATCTGGGAAGGTGCTTGGATTCTCCCCAGCCCTTCTATTTTAGATCTTGTATTTTTTATTTATTTATTTTTGGGTCCAGTCGTGGGGCCTGAA